>NW_027488789.1:0-300000 GCF_050948215.1 Halictus rubicundus
TAGGATAGGATAGAGGATAGGATAGGATAGAGGATAGGATAAGATAGAGGATAGGATAGGATAGAGGATATAATAGGATTGAGGAAAGGATAGGATAGAGGATAGGATAGGATAGAATGTAGGATAGGATAGAGGATATAATAGGATTGAGGAAAGGATAGGATAGAGGATAGGATAGGATAGAGGATAGGATTGGAAAGAGGATAGGATAGGATAGAGGATAGGATAGGATAGAGGATAGGATAGGGTAGAGGATAGTATGGGATAGAGGATAGGATAGAGGATAGGATAGGATAGAGGATAGGATAGGATAGAGGATAGGATAGGATAGAGGATAGGATAGGATAGAGGATAGGATAGGATAGAGGATAGGATAGGATAGAAGATAGGATAGGATAGAGGATAGGATAGGATAGAGGATAGGATAGGGATAGAGGATAGGATAGGATAGAGGATAGGATAGGATAGAGGATAGGATAGGATAGAGGATAGGATAGGATAGAGGATAGGATAGCATAGAGGATAGGATAGGATAGAGGATAGGATAGGATAGAGGATAGGATAGGATAAAGGATAGGATAGTATAGAGGATAGGATAGGATAGAGGATAGGATAGAGGATAGGATAGAGGATAGGATAGGATAGAGGATAGGATACTATAGACGATAGGATAGGTAATTGGATAGGATAGAGTATAGGATAAGGTAGAGGATAGGATAGGATAGAGGATATAATAGGATAGAGGATAGGATAGGATAGAGGATAGGATAGGATAGAGGATAGGATATTATAATGGATAGGATAGAGGATAGGATAGGATAGGATAGAGGATAGGATAGAATAGAGGATATAATAGGATTGAGGAAAGGATAGGATAGAGGATAGGATAGGATAGAGGATAGGATAGGGTAGAGGATAGGATAGGATAGAGGATAGGATAAGGTAGAGGATAGTATAGGATAGAGGATAGGATAGGATAGAGGATAGGATAGGATAGAGGAAAGAATAGGATAAAGGATAGGATAGGATAGAGGATAGGATAGGATAGAGGATAGGATAGGATAGAGGATAGATAGGATAGAGATAGGATAGGATAGAGGATAGGATAGGATAGAGGATAGGATAGGATAGAGGATAGGATAGAGGATAGGATAGAGGATAGGATAGAGGATAGGATAGAGGATAGGATAGGATAGAGGATAGGATAGGTAATTGGAAAGGATAGAGGATAGGATAAGGTAGAGGATAGTATAGGATAGAGGATAGGATAGGATAGAGGATAGGATAGGATAAAGGATAGGATAGGATAAAGGATAGGATAGGATAGAGGATAGGATAGGATAGAGGATAGGATAGGATAGAGGATAGGGATAGGATAGAGGATAGGATAGGATAGAGGATAGGATAGGATAGAGGATAGGATAGGATAGAGGATAGGATAGGATAGAGGATAGGATAGAGGATAGGATAGAGGATAGGATAGAGGATAGATAGGATAGAGGATAGGATAGGATCGAGATAGATAGGATAGAGGATAGGATAGGATAGAGGATAGGATAGGATAGAGGATAGGATAGGATAGAGGATAGGATAGGATAGAGGATAGGATAGGATAGAGGATAGGATAGGATAGAGGATAGGATAGGACAGAGGATAGGATAAGATAGAGGATAGGATAGGATAGAGGATATAATAGGATTGAGGAAAGGATAGGATAGAGGATAGGATAGGATAGAATGTAGGATAGGATAGAGGATATAATAGGATTGAGGAAAGGATAGGATAGAGGATAGGATAGGATAGAGGATAGGATTGGAAAGAGGATAGGATAGGATAGAGGATAGGATAGGATAGAGGGATAGGATAGGATAGAGGGGATAGGATAGGATAGAGGATAGGATAGGATAGAGGATAGGATAGGATAGAGGATAGGATAGGATAGAGGATAGGATAGGATAGAGGATAGGATTGGATAGAGGATAGGATAGGATAGGAGGATAGGATAGGATAGAGATAGGATAGGATAGAGGATAGGATAGGATAGAGGATAGGATAGGATAGAGGATAGGATAGGATAGAGGATAGGTAGGATAGAGGATAGGATAGGATAGAGGATAGGATAGGATAGGATAGGATTGATAGGAGGATAGGATAGGATAGAGGATAGGATAGGATAGAGGATAGGATAGGATAGTATAGGAGGATAGGATAGGGATAGGAGGATAGGATAGAGGATAGGATAGAGGATAGGATAGGATAGAGGATAGGAGTACTATAGACGATAGGATAGGTAAGTGGATAGGATAGAGTATAGGATAGAGGTAGAGGATAGGATAGATAGAGGATAGATAGATAGAGGATAGGATAGAGAGAGGATAGGATAGGATAGAGGATAGGATATTATATGGATAGGATAGAGGATAGGATAGGATAGGATAGAGGATAGGATATAGGATAGAGGATAGGATTGAGGATAGAGGATTGAGGAAGGATAGGATAGAGGATAGGATAGGATAGGAGGATAGGATAGAGGTAGAGGATAGGATAGGATAGAGGATAGGATAGAGGTAGAGGATAGTATAGGATAGAGAGGATAGGATAGAGAGGAGATAGGATAGGATAGAGGAAAGAATAGGATAAAGGATAGAGGATAGGATAGAGGATAGAGGATAGATAGGATAGAGGATAGGATAGGATGAGAGGATAGGATAGGATAGAGGATAGGATAGGATAGAGGATAGGTATAGGATAGGAGATAGGATAGAGGATAGGAGGGATAGAGGATAGGATAGGAGTAGAGGATAGGATAGGAGAGGATAGGATAGGTAATTGAAGGATAGAGGATAGCTTCACTTCACGTTCTTCACGGATAGAGGATAGGATCAGGATAGAGGATAGGATAGGATAAGGATAGGATAGGAGAGGATAGAAGGATAGGATCACGTCACTTGCACGGCACTTCACTTCACTTCACTGGCACGCTTCACTAAGTTCACGTGTCAGGCTAGAGGATAGGATAGGATAGAGGATAGGCACGTCACTTCACTTCACTCAGCTTCACTTCACTCGTCACTGCACTTCACTCTTCACTTCACTTCACTGCACTGTCACGTCACGTCACGCTTCACTCACGCTGCACTCTTCACTCTTCACTGCACTTCACGTCACTTCTTCACTTCACTTCACTCTTCACTTCACTTCACTCTTCACGTCACTTCACTCTGCTCTTCACTTCACTCTTCACGTCACTTCACTCTTCACTTTCACTTCACGCCTGTCACTTCACTCTTCACTTCACTTCACTCTTCACTTCACTTCACTCTTCACTCTGCACTCTTCACTTCACTTCACTCGTCACGTTCACTTCACTCTTCACTTCACTGCACTCTTCACGTCACTGCACTTCATCGTCACGTCACTTCACTCGTCACTTCACTGTCACTCGTCACTTCACTTCACTCGTCACTTCTGCACTCTTCACTTCACTTCACTTTCACTTCTCTCTTCACTTCACTTCACTCTTCACTGCACTTCACTCTTCACTTCACTGCACTCTTCACTTCACTTCACTCTTCACTTCACTTCACTCTTCACTTCACTTCACTCTTCACTTCACTTCACTCGTCACTTCACTGCACTCTTCACTTCACTTCACTCTTCACTTCACTTCACTCTTGCACTTCACTTCACTCTTCACTGCACTTCACTCTTCACTTCACTTCACTCTTCACTTCACTTCACTCTTCACTTCACTTGCACTCTTCACTTCACTTCACTCTGCACTTCACTTCACGCTCACTTCACTCTGCACTTCACTTCACTCTTCACTTCACTCTGCACTTCACTTCACTCTTCACTTCACTTCACTCTTCACTTCACTTCACTCTTCACTTCACTTCACTCTTCACTTCACGTCACTCTTCACTTCACTTCACTCTTCACTTCACTCTTCACTCTTCACTTCACTTCACTTCCTTCACTCCACTTCAATCTTCCCGTCACTTCACTCTTCACGTCTTCACTTCACTCCTGCACTTCTCTCACTCTTCACTCTCACTTCACGTCGTCACTTCACTTCACTCTTCACTGCACTTCACTCTTCACGTCACTTCACTCTGTCACTTCACGTCACTCTTCACTTCACTTCACTCTTCACTTCACTTCACTCTTCACTTCACTTCACTCTTCACTTCACTTCACTCGTTCACGTTCACTTCACTCTTCACTTCACTTCACTCTTCACTTCACTTCACTCTTCACTTCACTTCACTCTTCACTGTCACTTCACTCTTCACTTCACTTCACGCTTCACTTCACTTCACTCTTCACTTCACTTCACTCTTCACGTGCACTGCACTCTTCACTTCACTTCACTCTTCACTTCACTTCACTCTTCACTTCACTTCCCTCTTCACTTCACTTCACTCTTCACTTCACTTCACTCTTCACTTCACTTTCACTCTGTCACTTCACTCTTCACTTCACTTCACTCTTCACTTCACTCTTCACTTCACTTCACTCTTCACGTTCACTTCACTCTTCACTTCACTTCACTCTTCACGTCACTTCACTCTTCACTTCACTGCACTCTTCACTTCACCGTCACTCTTCACGTCACTTCACTCTTCACTGTCACTTCACTCTTCACTTCACTTCACTCTTCACTTCACTCTTCACCTTCACTTCACCGTCACTCTTCACTTCACTCTTCACTTCACTTCACTCTTCACTTCACTTCACTTCACTCTTCACTGCACTTCACTCTTCACTGCACCTTCACTCTTCACTTCACTCTTCACTTCACTTCACTCTTCACTTCACTTCACTCTTCACTTCACGTCACTCTTCACTTCACTTCACTCTTCACGTTCACTTCACTCTTCACTTCACTTCACTCTTCACGTCACTTCACTCTTCACTTCACTTCACTCTTCACGTCACTTCACTCGTCACTTCACTTCCTTCACTGTCACTTCACTCTTCACTTCACTTCACTCTTCACTTCACTTCACTCTTCACTTCACTTCAATCTTCACTTCACTCCACTCTGTCACTTCACTGCACTTCCAATTCACGTCACTTCACTCTTCACTTCACTTTCACGCTTCACTTCACGTCACTCTTCACTTCACTTCACTCTTCACTGTCACTCTTCACTTCACTCGTCACTTCACTCTTCACTTCACTGCACTTCACTTCACTGCTCACTTCACTTCACTCTTCACTTCACTTCACTCTTCACTTCACGTTCACTCTGCACTGCACTTCACTCTTCACGTCACTCTTCACTTCACTTCACTCTTCACGTCACTTCACTCTTCACTTCACTTCACTCTGTCACTTCACTTCACTCTTCACTGCACTGTCACTCTTCACTGCACTTCACTCTTCACTTGCACTTCACTCTTCACTTCACTTCACGCTTCACTTCACTGCACTCTGCACTTCACTTCACTCTTCACTTCACTTCACTCTTCACTTCACTTCACTCTTCACTTCACTCTTCACTTCACTTCTCTCTTCACTTCACTCTTTCACTTCACTTCACTCGTCACTTCACTTCACTCTGTCACTTCACGTCACTTCTTCACTCTTCACTGCACTTCACGCTTCACTTCACTTCACTCTTCACTTCACTTCACTCTTCACTGCACTTCACTCTTCACTTCACTTCACTCTTCACTTCACTTCAATCTTCCCTTCACTGCACTCTGTCACTTCACTTCACTCCTGACTTCACTGTCACTCTTCACACCACTTCAATGTCTTCCCGTCACTTCACTCTTCACGTCACTTCACTCTTCACTTCACTGTCACTCTTCACTTCACTTCACTCTTCACTTCACTTCACTCTGTCACTTCACTTCACTCTTCACTTCACTTCCCTCTTCACTTCACTTCACTCTTCACTTCACTTCACGTCTTCACTTCACTTCACTCTTCACTTCACTTCACTCTTCACTTCACTTCACTCTTCACTTCACTTCACTCGTCACGTCACTTCACTCTGCACTTCACTTCACTCTTCACTTCACTTCACTCTTCACTTCACTTCACTCTTCACTTCACTTCACTCGTCACTTCACTTCCTCTTCACTTCACTTCACTCTGCACTTCACTTCACTCTTCACTTCACTTCACTCTTCACTTCACTCTTCACTTCACTTCACTCTGCACTTCACTCGTCACGTCACTTCACTCTTCACTTCACGTTCACTCTTCACTTCACTTCACGCTTCACTTCACTTCACTCTTCACTTCACTTCACTCTTCACTTCACCTTCACTCTTCACTTCACTTCACTCTTCACCTCACTTCACTCTTCACTTCACTTCACTCTTCACTTCACTTCACTCTTCACTTCACCTCACTCTTCACTTCACTCTTCACTTCACTTCACTCTTCACTGTCACTCTTCACTTCACTTCACTCTTCACTTCACTTCTTCACTTCACGTCACTCTTCACCTCACTCTGTCACTGTCACTGCACTCTTCACTTCACTGTCACTCTTCACTCTACTTTCACTCTTCACTTCACTTCACCCGTCTCTGCAAGTGCACTCTTCACTTCACTTCACTCTTCACTGCACGTCACTTCACTCTTCACTTCACTTCACTCTTCACTTCACGTTCACTCTTCACTTCACTTCACTCTTCACTTCACGTCACTCTTCACTTCACTTCACTCTTCACTTCACATCACTCGTCACTTCACGTCACTCTTCACCTCACGCTTCACTTCACTTCACTCTTCACTTCACGTCACTCTTCACTCTACTTCACTCTTCACTTCACTTCACCCTTCACTTCAAGTCACTCTTCACTTCACTTCACTCTTCACTTCACTTCACTCTTCACTTCACTTCACTCTGTCACTTCACTTCCACTCTTCACTTCACGTCACCCTTCACTTCACTTCACTCTTCACTTCACTTCACTTCACTCTGTCACTTCACTTTCACTCTTCACACCACTTCCATCTTCCCTTCACTTCACTCTGTCACTTCACTTCACTCTTCACGTCACCTCACTTTCACTTCACTTCACCTTACGCTTCACTACACTTCACTCTTCACTTCACTTCACTCTTCACTTCACTTCACCCATCACTTCACTTCACTTCACCCTTCACTTCACTCTTCACTTCACTTCACTCTTCACTTCACTCTTCCCTTCACACCACTCTTCACTTCACTTCACTCTTCACTTCACTTCACTCTTCACGTCACTGCACTCTTCACTTCACTTCACTCTTCACTTCACTGTCACTCTTCACTTCACATCACTCTTCACTTCACTTCACTCTTCACCTCACTCTTCACTTCACTTCACTCTTCACTTCACTTCACTCTTCACTCTACTTGCACTCTGTCACTGCACTGTCACCCTTCACTTCAATTCACTCTTCACTTCACTTCACTCTTCACTTCACTTCACTCTTCACTACACTTCACTCTTCACTTCACTCCACTCTTCACTTCACTTCACCCTTCACTTCACTTCACTCTTCACTTCACTTCACTTCACTCTGCACTTCACTTCACTCTTCACACCACTTCCATCTTCCCTTCACTTCACTCTTCACTTCACTTCACTCTTCACTTCACTTCACTTTTCACTTCACGTCACCTTACTCTTCACTACACTTCACTCTTCACTTCACTTCACTCTTCACTTCACTTCACCCATCACTTCACTTCACTTCACCCTTCACTTCACTCTTCACTTCACTTCACTCTTCACTTCACGCTTCCCTTCACACCACTCTTCACTTCACTTCACTCTTCACTTCACTCTTCCCTTCACACCCCTCTTCACTTCACTTCACTCTTGCACTTCACTTACCAATTCACTTCACTTCACCCTTCACTTCAATTCACGTCTTCACTTCACTGTCACTCTTCACTTCACTTCACTCTTCACTTCACTTCACTCTTCACTTCACTTCACTCTTCACTGCACTTCAATTCACTCTTCACTTCACTTCACTCTTCACTTCACTTCACTCTTCACTACACTTCACTCTTCACTTCACTCCACTCTTCACTTCACTTCACCCTTCACTTCACTTCACTCTTCACTTCACTTCACTTCACTCTTCACGTTCACTTCACTCTTCACACCACTTCCATCTTCCCTTCACTTCACTCTTCACTTCACTTCACTCTTCACTTCACTTCACTTTGTCACTTCACTTCACCTTACTCTTCACTACACTTCACTCTTCACTTCACTTCACTCTTCACTTCACTTCACCCATCACTTCACTTCACTTCACCCTTCACTTCACTCTTCCCTTCACTTCACTCTTCACTTCACTCTTCCCTGTCACACCACTCTTCACTTCACTTCACTCTTCACTTCACTCTTCCCTTCACACCACTCTGTCACTTCACTTCACTCTTCACTTCACTCTTCACTTCACTTCACTCTTCACTTCACTTCACTCTTCACTTCACTTCACTCTTCACTTCACTTCACTCTTCACTTCACTTCACTCTTCACTTCACTTCACTCTCACTTCACTTTCACTTCACTTCACTCTTCACTTCACTTCACTCTTCACTTCACTTCACTCTTCACTTCACCTTCACTCTTCACGTCACTTCACTCTCCACTTCACTTCACTCTTCACTTCACTTCACTCTTCACTTCACTTCACTCCATACTTCACTTCACTCTTCACACCACTCCAATCTTCCCTTCACTTCACTCTTCACTTCACTTCACTCTTCACTTCACTTCCCTCTTCACTTCACTTCACTCTTCACTTCACTTCACTCTTCACTTCACTTCACTCTTCACTCAGTTCACGTCTTCACTTCACTCTTCACTTCACTGTCACTCTTCACTTCACTTCACTCTTCACTTCACTTCACTCTTCACTTCACTTCACTCTTCACTTCACTTCACTCTTCACTTCACTTCACTCTTCACTTCACTTCACTCGTCACTTCACTTCACTCTTCACTTCACTTCACTCTTCACTTCACTTCACTCTTCACTTCACTTCACTCGTCACTTCACTGTCACTCTTCACTTCACTTGCACTCTTCACTTCACTTCACTCTTCACTTCACTTCACTCTTCACTTCACTTCACTCTTCACTTCACTTCACTCTTCACTTCACTTCACTCTTCACTTCACTTCACTCTTCACTTCACTTCACTCGTCACTTCACTTCACTCTTCACTTCACTTCACTCTTCACTTCACTTCACTCTTCACTTCACGTCACTCTTCACTTCACTTCACTCTTCACGTCACTGTCACTCTTCACTTCACTTCACTCTTCACTTCACTGTCACTTCACTTCACTCTTCACTTCACTCACTCTTCACTTCACTTCACGCTTCACTTCACTTCACTCTTCACTTCACTTCACTCTTCACTTCACTCACTCTTCACTTCACTTCACTCTTCACGTCACTTCACTCTTCACTTCACTTCACTCTTCACTTCACTTCACTCTTCACTTCACTTCACTCTTCACTTCACTTCACTCTTCACGTCACTTCACTCTTCACTTCACTTCACTCTTCACTTCACTTCACTCTTCACTTCACTTCACTCTTCACTTCACTTCACTCTTCACTTCACTTCACTCTTCACTTCACTTCACTCTTCACTTCACTTCACTCGTCACTTCACTGCACTCTTCACTTCACTTCACTCGTCACTTCACTTCACTCTTCACTTCACTTCACTCTTCACTTCACTTCACTCGTCACTTCACTTACCAATTCACTTCACTCTACACTTCACCTTACTCATCACTTCACTTCCCTCGTCACACCACTTCACTTTTCACTACACTTCACTCTTCACTTCACCCTTCACTTCACCCCACTCTTCACTTCACTTCACCCTTCACTTCACTTCACTCTTCACTTCACTTCACGGCACTCTTCACTTCACTCTTCACTTCACTCTTCACTTCACTCTTCACTTCACTCTTCACTTCACTTCACTCTTCACTTCACTTCACTCTTCACTTCACTTCACTCTTCACTTCACGTTCACTCTTCACGTCACATCACTCTTCACTTCACTTCACTCTTCACCTCACTCTTCACTTCACTGCACTCTTCACTTCACTTCACTCTTCACTCGACTTCACTCTTCACTTCACTTCACCCTTCACTTCAATTCACTCTTCACTGTCACTCTTCACTTCACTGTCACGCTTCACTTCACTTCACTCTTCACTACACTTCACTCTTCACTTCACTCCACTCTTCACTTCACTGCACCCTTCACTTCACTTCACTCTTCACTTCACTCTTCACTTCACTCTTCACTACACTCTTCACTTCACTTCACTCTTCACTTCACTCTTCACTTCACTTCACTCTTCCCTTCACTTCACTCTTCACTTCACCTACCAATTCACTTCACTCTTCACTTCACCTTACTCTTCACTAGTACGTCACTCATCACTTCACTTCACTCTTCACTTCACTTCACCCTTCACTTCACTTCACTCTTCACTTCACGTCACTCTTCACTTCACTTCCCTTCTTCACTTCACTTCACTCTTCACTTCACTTCACTCTTCACTTCATGTCACTCTTCATTTCACGTCACTCTTCACTTCACTTCACTCTTCACTTCACTTCCAATGTCACTTCACTTCACCCTTCACTTCAATTCACTCTGCACTTCACGTCACTCTTCACTTCACTCTTCACTTCACTTCACTCGTCACTTCACTCTCACTTCACTGTCACTTCACTTCACTCTCACTTCACTTCACTTCACTCTTCACTTCACTTCACTCTTCACTTCACTTCACTCTTCACTTCACTTCACTCTTCACTTCACGTCACTCCTCACTTCACTTCACGCTGTCACTTCACATCACTCTTCACTTCACTTCACTCTTCACTTCACCACACACACCCCCCCCCCCCCTGTCGTCGTCGTCCCCGTCTCTCTCAACACCTCACCACACACCACACCACACCACACACCACACCACACCACACACCACACCACACTACACACCACACCACACCACACACCACACCACACCACACACCACACCACACCACACACCACACCACACCACACACCACACCACACCACACCACACACCACACCACACCACACACCACACCACACACCACACCACACACCACACCACACCACACACCACACCACACACCACACCACACCACACACCCCACCACACCAAACACCACACCACACCCAACCCACACCACACCACACACCACACCACACCACACACCACACCCCACCACACACCACACCACACCACACACCACACCACACCACACACCACACCACACCACAAACCACACCACACCACACACCACACCACACCACACACCACACCACACCAAACACCACACCACACCACACACCACACCACACCACACACCACCCCACTCCACACCCAACACCACACCACACACCACACCCAACCGACACCACACCACACACCACACCATCCACACACCACACCTCACCACACTCCTCACCACACCACACCACACCACTCACCACACCACACACCACACCACACACCACTCCACACACCACACCACACCACACCACTCCTCACCACTCAGCCACACCTCACCACACACCACACCACACCACACACCACACCACACCTCACTCACCACACCACACCTCACCACTCACCACCACACCAAACACCACACCTCACACACACCACACCTCACACCACACCACCACACACACTCCACACCACACCACACCTCACTCCACCACCTCAACCACACCACTACCTATCCTCTCACTCCACACCTCACCTCTATCCTATCCTCTCCTACCAATCCTACCACTCCACACCTCAATCCACTCCTCACACCTATCCTCACCACTCCTATCCACTCTCCATCCAAACCTCTACCACACCTCACCTCTATCCTATCCTATCCTATCCATCTCTATCCTATCCAATCTCCATCCTATCCACTACCAAACACTCTATCCACTACCTATCCTCTCAACCTCATCCACTCTACCATCCTATCCACTATCCTATCCACTACCTATCCTATCCTATCTCCTAACCTATCCACTCACTCCTATCCTATCCACTATCCTATCCTAACCTCTATCCTATCCAATCCTCTATCCTATCCTATCCTCTATCCTATCCTATCCTCTACCTATCCAATCCACTAACCTATCCTATCCTCAATCCTATCCTAACCTCTATCCTATCCTATCCTCTATCCTATCCTATCCTCTATCCTATCCTATCCTCTATCCTATCCTATCCTCTATCCTATCCTATCCTCTATCCTACCAATCCTCTATCCTATCCTATCCTCTATCCTATCCTATCCTCTATCCTATCCTATCCTCTATCCTATCCTATCCTCTATCCTATCCTATCCTCTATCCTATCCTATCCTCTATCCTATCCTATCCTCTATCCTATCCTATCCTCTATCCTATCCTATCCTCATCCTATCCTATCCTCTCCTATCCTATCCTCTATCCTATCCTATCCTCTATCCTATCCTATCCTCTATCCTATCCTATCCTCTATCCTATCCTATCCTCTATCCTATCCTATCCTCTATCCTATCCTATCCTCTATCCTATCCTATCCTCTATCCTATCCTATCCTCTATCCTATCCTATCCTCTATCCTATCCTATCCTCTATCCTATCCTATCCTCTATCCTATCCTATCCTCTATCCTATCCTATCCTCTATCCTATCCTATCCTCTATCCTATCCTATCCTCTATCCTATCCTATCCTCTATCCTATCCTATCCTCTATCCTATCCTATCCTCTATCCTATCCTATCCTCTATCCTATCCTATCCTCTATCCTATCCTATCCTCTATCCTATCCTATCCTCTATCCTATCCTATCCTCTATCCTATCCTATCCTCTATCCTATCCTATCCTCTATCCTATCCTCTATCCTATCCTATCCTCTATCCTATCCTATCCTCTATCCTATCCTATCCTCTATCCTATCCTATCCTCTATCCTATCCTATCCTCTATCCTATCCTATCCTCTATCCTATCCTTTCCTCTATTCTATCTATCCTCTATCCTATCCTATCATTCTATCCTATCCTATCCTCTATCCTATCCTATCCTCTATCCTATCCTATCCTCTATCCTATCCTATCCTCTATCTTATCCTATCCTCTATCCTATCCTATCCTCTATCCTATCCTATCCTCTATCCTATCCTATCCTCTATCCTATCCTATCCTCTATCCTATCCTATCCTCTATCCTATCCTATCCTCTATCCTATCCTATCCTCTATCCTATCCTATCCTCTATCCTATCCTATCCTCTATCCTATCCTCTATCCTATCCTATCCTCTATTATATCCTTTCCTCTATCCTATCCTCTATCCTATCCTATCCTCTATTATATCCTTTCCTCTATCCTATCCTCTATCCTATCCTGTCCTCTATCCTATCCTTTATCCTATCCTATCCTATCATTTATCCTATCCTATCCTCTATCCTATCCTATCCTCTATCCTATACTATCCTCTACCTTATCCTATCCTATCCCCTATCCTATCCTATCCTCTATCCTATCCTATCCTCTATCCTATCCTTTCCTCATTCCTATTATATCCTCTATCCTATCCTATCCTCTATCCTATCCTATCCTATCCTCTATCCTATCCTATCCTTTATCCTATCCTATATCCTATCCTCTATCCTATACTATCCTCTATCCTATCCTATCCTCTATCCTATCCTATCCTCTATCCAATCCTATCCTATCCTCTATCCTATCCTATCCTCTATCCTATCCTATCCTCTATCCTATCCTATCCTCTATCCTATCCTATCCTCTATCCAATCCTATCCTTTATCCTCTATCCTATCCAATATACCTATCCTATCCTCTATCCTATCCTATCCTCTTTTATATCCTTTCCTCTATCCTATCCTCTATCCTATCCTATCCTCTATTATATCCTTCTCTCTCTATCCTATCCTCTATCCTATCCTATCCTCTATCCTATCCTTATCCTATCCTATCCTAGAATTATCCTGATCCTATCCTCGTATCCTATCCTATCCTCTATCCTATACTATCCTCTACCTTATCCTATCCTATCCCGTATCCTATCCTACTATCCTCTATCCTATCCTCTATCCTATCCTTTCTCATCCTATTATATCCTCTATCCTATCCTATCCTCTATCCTATCCTATCCTATCCTCTATCCTATCCTATCCTTTATCCTATCCTATCCTCTATTCTATCCTATCCTCTATCCTATACTATCCTCTATCCTATCCTATCCTCTATCCTATCCTATCCTCTATCCAATCCTATCCTTTATCCTATCCTATCCTCTATCCTACTCTATCCTCTATCCTATCCTATCCTCTATCCTATCCTATCCTCTATCTGATCCTCGTATCCTATCCTATCCTCTATCATATCCTATCCTCTATCCTATCCTATCCTCTATCCTATCCTATCCTCTATCCTATCCGATCCTCTATCCTATCCTATCCTCTATCCTATCCTATCCTCTATTATATCCTTTCTCCTCTATCCTATCCTCTATCCTATCCTATCCTCTATCCTATCCTTTATCCTATCCTATCCTATCATTTATCCTATCCTATCCTCCTACTATCCTATCCTATCCTCTATCCTATACTATCCTCTACCTTATCCTATTCCTATCCCCTATCTTATCCTATCCTCTATCCTATCCTATCCTCTATCCTATCCTTTCCTCATTCCTATTATATCCTCTATCCTATCCTATCCTCTATCCTATCCTATCCTATCCTCTATCCTATCCTATCCTTTATCCTATCCTATCCTCTATTCTATCCTATCCTCTATCCTATCCTATCCTCTATCCTATCCTATCCTCTATCCTATCCTATCCTCTATCCAATCCTATCCTTTATCCTATCCTATCCTCTATCCTACTCTATCCTCTATCCTATCCTATCCTCTATCCTATCCTATCCTCTATCTGATCCTCTATCCTATCCTATCCTCTATCATATCCTATCCTCTATCCTATCCTATCCTCTATCCTATCCTATCCTCTATCCTATCCGATCCTCTATCCTATCCTATCCTCTATCCTATCCTATCCTCTATCCTATCCTATCCTCTATCCTATCCTATCCTCTATCCAATCCTCTCCTTTATCCTATCCTATCCTCTATCCTACTCTATCCTCTATCCTATCCTATCCTCTATCCTATCCTATCCTCTATCTGATCCTCTATCCTATCCTATCCTCTATCCTATCCTATCCTCTATCCTATCCTATCCTCTATCCTATCCTCTATCCTATCCTATCCTCTATCCTATCCTCTATCGTATCCTATCCTCTATCCTATCCTATCCTCTATCCTATCCTATCCTCTATCCTATCTTATCCTCTATCCTATCCTATCCTCTATCTTATCCTATCCTCTATCCTATCCTATCCTCTATCCTATCCTATCCTCTATCCTATCCTATCCTCTATCCTATCCTATCCTCTATCCTATCCTATCCTCTATCCTATCCTCTATCCTATCCTATCCTCTATCCTATCCTCTATCCTATCCTATCCTCTATCCTATCCTATCCTCTATCCTATCCTATCCTCTGTCCTATCCTATCCTCTATCCTATCCTATCCTCTATCCTATCCTATCCTCTATCCTATCCTATCCTCTATCCTATCCTATCCTCTATCCTATCCTATCCTCGATCCTATCCTATCCTCGATCCTATCCTATCCTCTATCCTATCCTATCCTCTATCCTATCCTATCCTCTATCCTATCCTATCCTCTATCCTATCCTATCCTCTGTCCTATCCTATCCTCTATCCTATCCTATCCTCTATCCTATCCTATCCTCTATCCTATCCTATCCTCTATCCTATCCTATCCTCTATCCTATCCTATCCTCTATCCTATCCTTTCCTCAATCCTATTATATCCTCTATCCTATCCTACATTCTATCCTATCCTATCCTCTATCCTATCCTTTCCTCAATCCTATTATATCCTCTATCCTATCCTATCCTCTATCTTATCCTATCCTCTATCCTATCCTATCCTCTATCCTATCCTATCCTCTATCCTATCCTATCCTCTATCCTATCCTATCCTCTATCCTATCCTATCCTCTATCCTATCCTATCCTCTATCCTATCCTCTATCCTATCCTATCCTCTATCCTATCCTCTATCCTATCCTATCCTCTATCCTATCCTATCCTCTATCCTATCCTATCCTCTGTCCTATCCTATCCTCTATCCTATCCTATCCTCTATCCTATCCTATCCTCTATCCTATCCTATCCTCGATCCTATCCTATCCTCGATCCTATCCTATCCTCTATCCTATCCTATCCTCTATCCTATCCTATCCTCTATCCTATCCTATCCTCTATCCTATCCTATCCTCTATCCTATCCTATCCTCTATCCTATCCTATCCTCTATCCTATCCTATCCTCTATCCTATCCTATCCTCTATCCTATCCTATCCTATCCTCTATCCTATCCTCTATCCTATCCTCTATCCTATCCTATCCTCTATCCTATCCTATCCTCTATCCAATCCTATCCTTTATCCTATCCTATCCAATTACCTATCCTATCCTATCCTCTATTATATCCTTTCCTCAATCCTATCCTATCCTCTATCCTATCCTATCCTCTATCCTATCCTATCCTCTATCCTATCCTATCCTCTATCCTATCCTATCCTCTATCCTATCCTATCCTCTATCCTATCCTATCCTCTATCCTATCCTATCCTCTATCCTATCCTATCCTCTATCCTATCCTATCCTCTATGCTATCCTATCCTCTATCCTATCCTATCCTCTATCCTATCCTATCCTCTATCCTATCCTATCCTCTATCCTATCCTATCCTCTATCTGATCCTCTATCCTATCCTATCCTCTATCCTATCCTATCCTCTATCCTATCCTATCCTCTATCCTATCCTCTATCGTATCCTATCCTCTATCCTATCCTATCCTCTATCCTATCCTATCCTCTATCCTATCTTATCCTCTATCCTATCCTATCCTCTATCTTATCCTATCCTCTATCCTATCCTATCCTCTATCCTATCCTATCCTCTATCCTATCCTATCCTCTATCCTATCCTATCCTCTATCCTATCCTATCCTCTATCCTATCCTCTATCCTATCCTATCCTCTATCCTATCCTCTATCCTATCCTATCCTCTATCCTATCCTATCCTCTATCCTATCCTATCCTCTGTCCTATCCTATCCTCTATCCTATCCTATCCTCTATCCTATCCTATCCTCTATCCTATCCTATCCTCTATCCTATCCTATCCTCTATCCTATCCTATCCTCTATCCTATCCTATCCTCGATCCTATCCTATCCTCGATCCTATCCTATCCTCTATCCTATCCTATCCTCTATCCTATCCTATCCTCTATCCTATCCTATCCTCTATCCTATCCTATCCTCTGTCCTATCCTATCCTCTATCCTATCCTATCCTCTATCCTATCCTATCCTCTATCCTATCCTATCCTCTATCCTATCCTATCCTCTATCCTATCCTATCCTCTATCCTATCCTTTCCTCAATCCTATTATATCCTCTATCCTATCCTACATTCTATCCTATCCTATCCTCTATCCTATCCTTTCCTCAATCCTATTATATCCTCTATCCTATCCTATCCTCTATCTTATCCTATCCTCTATCCTATCCTATCCTCTATCCTATCCTATCCTCTATCCTATCCTATCCTCTATCCTATCCTATCCTCTATCCTATCCTATCCTCTATCCTATCCTATCCTCTATCCTATCCTCTATCCTATCCTATCCTCTATCCTATCCTCTATCCTATCCTATCCTCTATCCTATCCTATCCTCTATCCTATCCTATCCTCTGTCCTATCCTATCCTCTATCCTATCCTATCCTCTATCCTATCCTATCCTCTATCCTATCCTATCCTCGATCCTATCCTATCCTCGATCCTATCCTATCCTCTATCCTATCCTATCCTCTATCCTATCCTATCCTCTATCCTATCCTATCCTCTATCCTATCCTATCCTCTATCCTATCCTATCCTCTATCCTATCCTATCCTCTATCCTATCCTATCCTCTATCCTATCCTATCCTATCCTCTATCCTATCCTCTATCCTATCCTCTATCCTATCCTATCCTCTATCCTATCCTATCCTCTATCCAATCCTATCCTTTATCCTATCCTATCCAATTACCTATCCTATCCTATCCTCTATTATATCCTTTCCTCAATCCTATCCTATCCTCTATCCTATCCTATCCTCTATCCTATCCTATCCTCTATCCTATCCTATCCTCTATCCTATCCTATCCTCTATCCTATCCTATCCTCTATCCTATCCTATCCTCTATCCTATCCTATCCTCTATCCTATCCTATCCTCTATCCTATCCTATCCTCTATGCTATCCTATCCTCTATCCTATCCTATCCTCTATCCTATCCTATCCTCTATCCTATCCTATCCTCTATCCTATCCTATCCTCTATCCTATCCTATCCTCTATCCTATCCTATCCTCTATCCTATCCTATCCTCTATCCTATCCTATCCTCTATCCTATCCTATCCTCTATCCTATCCTCTATCCTATCCTCTATCCTATCCTCTATCCTATCCTATCCTCTATCCTATCCTATCCTCTATCCTATCCTATCCTCTATCCTATCCTATCCTCTATCCTATCCTATCCTCTATCCTATCCTATCCTCTATCCTATCCTATCCTCTATCCTATCCTATCCTTTATCCTATCCTATCCTTTATCCTATCCTATCCTCTATCCTATCCTATCCTCTATCCTATACTATCCTCTACCTTATCCTATCCTCTATCCTTTCCAATTACCTATCCTATCCTCTATCCTATCCTATCCTCTATCCTATCCTCTATCCTATCCTCTATCCTATCCTCTATCCTATCCTCTATCCTATCCTATCCTCTATCCTATCCTATCCTCTATCCTATCCTATCCTCTATCCTATCCTATCCTCTATCCTATCCTATCCTCTATCCTATCCTATCCTCTATCCTATCCTATCCTTTATCCTATTCTTTCCTCTATCCTATCCTATCCTCTATCCTATCCTATCCTCTATCCTATACTATCCTCTACCTTATCCTATCCTCTATCCTATCCTATCCTCTACCCTATCCTATCCTCTATCCTATCCTATCCTCTATCCTATCCTTTCCTCAATCCTATTATATCCTCTATTCTATCCTATCCTCTATCCTATCCTATCCTATCCTCTATCCTATCCTATCCTATCCTCTATCCTATCCATTATAATATCCTATCCTCTATCCTATCCTATCCTCTATCCTATCCTATCCTCTATCCTATTATATCCTCTATCCTATCCTATCCTCTACCTTATCCTATACTCTATCCTATCCAATTACCTATCCTATCGTCTATAGTATCCTATCCTCTATCCTATCCTATCCTCTATCCTATCCTCTATCCTATCCTCTATCCTATCCTATCCTCTATACTATCCTATCCTTTATCCTATCCTATCCTCTATCCTATCCTATCCTCTATCCTATCCTATCCTCTATGCTATCCTATCCTCTATCCTATCCTATCCTCTATCCTATCCTATCCTCTATCCTATCCTATCCTCTATCCTATCCTATCCTCTATCCTATCCTATCCTCTATCCTATCCTATCCTCTATCCTATCCTATCTTCTATCCTATCCTATCCTCTATCCTATCCTATCCTCTATCCAATCCTATCCTCTATCCTATCCTATCCTCTATCCTATCCTATCCTCTATCCTATCCTATCCTCTATCCTATCCTATCCTCTATCCTATCCTGTATCCCATCCTATCCTCTATCCTATCCTATCCTCTATCCTATCCTATCCTCTATCCTATCCTATCCTCTTTCCAATCCTATCCTCTATCCTATCCTATCCTCTATCCTATCCTTTCCTCAATCCTATTATATCCTCTATCCTATCCTACATTCTATCCTATCCTATCCTCTATCCTATCCTTTCCTCAATCCTATTATATCCTCTATCCTATCCTATCCTCTATCTTATCCTATCCTCTGTCCTATCCTATCCTCTATCCTATCCTATCCTCTATCCTATCCTATCCTCTATCCTATCCTATCCTCTATCCTATCCTATCCTCTATCCTATCCTATCCTCTATCCTATCCTATCCTCTATCCTATCCTATCCTCGATCCTATCCTATCCTCTATCCTATCCTATCCTCTATCCTATCCTCTATCCTATCCTCTATCCTATCCTCTATCCTATCCTATCCTCTATCCTATCCTATCCTCTATCCTATCCTATCCTCTATCCTATCCTATCCTCTATCCTATCCTATCCTCTATCCTATCCTATCCTCTATCCTATCCTATCCTCTATCCTATCCTATCCTTTATCCTATCCTATCCTTTATCCTATCCTATCCTCTATCCTATCCTATCCTCTATCCTATACTATCCTCTACCTTATCCTATCCTCTATCCTTTCCAATTACCTATCCTATCCTCTATCCTATCCTATCCTCTATCCTATCCTCTATCCTATCCTCTATCCTATCCTCTATCCTATCCTCTATCCTATCCTATCCTCTATCCTATCCTATCCTCTATCCTATCCTATCCTCTATCCTATCCTATCCTCTATCCTATCCTATCCTCTATCCTATCCTATCCTCTATCCTATCCTATCCTTTATCCTATTCTTTCCTCTATCCTATCCTATCCTCTATCCTATCCTATCCTCTATCCTATACTATCCTCTACCTTATCCTATCCTCTATCCTATCCTATCCTCTACCCTATCCTATCCTCTATCCTATCCTATCCTCTATCCTATCCTTTCCTCAATCCTATTATATCCTCTATTCTATCCTATCCTCTATCCTATCCTATCCTATCCTCTATCCTATCCATTATAATATCCTATCCTCTATCCTATCCTATCCTCTATCCTATCCTATCCTCTATCCTATTATATCCTCTATCCTATCCTATCCTCTACCTTATCCTATACTCTATCCTATCCAATTACCTATCCTATCGTCTATAGTATCCTATCCTCTATCCTATCCTATCCTCTATCCTATCCTCTATCCTATCCTCTATCCTATCCTATCCTCTATACTATCCTATCCTTTATCCTATCCTATCCTCTATCCTATCCTATCCTCTATCCTATCCTATCCTCTATGCTATCCTATCCTCTATCCTATCCTATCCTCTATCCTATCCTATCCTCTATCCTATCCTATCCTCTATCCTATCCTATCCTCTATCCTATCCTATCCTCTATCCTATCCTATCCTCTATCCTATCCTATCTTCTATCCTATCCTATCCTCTATCCTATCCTATCCTCTATCCTATCCTATCCTCTATCCTATCCTATCCTCTATCCTATCCTATCCTCTATCCTATCCTATCCTCTATCCTATCCTCTATCCCATACTATCCTCTACCCTATCCTATCCTCTATCCTATCCTATCCTCTATCCTATCCTATCCTCTTTCCAATCCTATCCTCTATCCTATCCTATCCTCTATCCTATCCTTTCCTCAATCCTATTATATCCTCTATCCTATCCTACATTCTATCCTATCCTATCCTCTATCCTATCCTTTCCTCAATCCTATTATATCCTCTATCCTATCCTATCCTCTATCTTATCCTATCCTCTATCCTATCCTATCCTCTATCCTATCCTATCCTCTATCCTATCCTATCCTCTATCCTATCCTATCCTCTATCCTATCCTATCCTCTATCCTATCCTCTATCCTATCCTATCCTCTATCCTATCCTCTATCCTATCCTATCCTCTATCCTATCCTATCCTCTATCCTATCCTATCCTCTGTCCTATCCTATCCTCTATCCTATCCTATCCTCTATCCTATCCTATCCTCTATCCTATCCTATCCTCTATCCTATCCTATCCTCTATCCTATCCTATCCTCTATCCTATCCTATCCTCTATCCTATCCTATCCTCGATCCTATCCTATCCTCGATCCTATCCTATCCTCTATCCTATCCTATCCTCTATCCTATCCTATCCTCTATCCTATCCTATCCTCTATCCTATCCTATCCTCTATCCTATCCTATCCTCTATCCTATCCTATCCTCTATCCTATCCTATCCTCTATCCTATCCTATCCTCTATCCTATCCTATCCTATCCTCTATCCTATCCTATATCCTATCCTCTATCCTATCCTATCCTCTATCCTATCCTATCCTCTATCCAATCCTATCCTTTATCCTATCCTATCCAATTACCTATCCTATCCTCTATCCTATCCTATCCTCTATTATATCCTTTCCTCAATCCTATCCTATCCTCTATCCTATCCTATCCTCTATCCTATCCTATCCTCTATCCTATCCTATCCTCTATCCTATCCTATCCTCTATCCTATCCTATCCTCTATCCTATCCTATCCTCTATCCTATCCTATCCTCTATCCTATCCTATCCTCTATCCTATCCTATCCTCTATCCTATCCTATCCTCTATCCTATCCTATCCTCTATCCTATCCTATCCTCTATCCTATCCTATCCTCTATCCTATCCTATCCTCTATCCTATCCTATCCTCTATCCTATCCTATCCTCTATCCTATCCTATCCTCTATCCTATCCTATCCTCTATCCTATCCTATCCTATCCTCTATCCTATCCTATCCTCTATCCTATCCTATCCTCTATCCTATCCTCTATCCTATCCTCTATCCTATCCTCTATCCTATCCTCTATCCTATCCTATCCTCTATCCTATCCTATCCTCTATCCTATCCTATCCTCTATCCTATCCTATCCTCTATCCTATCCTATCCTCTATCCTATCCTATCCTCTATCCTATCCTATCCTTTATCCTATCCTATCCTTTATCCTATCCTATCCTCTATCCTATCCTATCCTCTATCCTATCCATTATAATATCCTATCCTCTATCCTATCCTATCCTCTATCCTATCCTATCCTCTATCCTATTATATCCTCTATCCTATCCTATCCTCTACCTTATCCTATACTCTATCCTATCCAATTACCTATCCTATCGTCTATAGTATCCTATCCTCTATCCTATCCTATCCTCTATCCTATCCTCTATCCTATCCTCTATCCTATCCTCTATCCTATCCTATCCTCTATACTATCCTATCCTTTATCCTATCCTATCCTCTATCCTATCCTATCCTCTATCCTATACTATCCTCTACCTTATCCTATCCTCTATCCTATCCAATTACGTATCCTATCCTCTATCCTATCCTTTCCTCTATCCTATCCTATCCTCTATCCGATCCTCTATCCTATTCTATCCTCTATCCTATCCTCTATCCTATCCTCTATCCTATCCTCTATCCTATCCTCTATCCTATCCTATCCTCTATCCTATCCTCTACCCTATACTATCCTCTTTAATATCGTATACTCTATCCTATAATATCATCTATCCTATAATATCATCTATCCTATCCTATCCTCTATCCTATCCTATCCTCTATCCTATCCTATCCTCTATCCTATCCTCTATCCTATCCTCTATCCTATCCTATCCTCTATCCGATCCTCTATCCAATCCTATCCTGTATAATATCCTATCCTCTATCCTACTCTATCCTCTATCCTATCCTATCCTATCCTCTATCCGATCCTCTATCCTATCCTATCCTCTATCCTATCTTATCCTCTATCCTATACTATCCTCTACCTTATCCTATCCTCTATCCTATCCTATCCTCTACCCTATCCTATCCTCTATCCTATCCTATCCTCTATCCTATCCTTTCCTCAATCCTATTATATCCTCTATCCTATCCTATCCTCTATCCTATCCTATCCTATCCTCTATCCTATCCATTATAATATCCTATCCTCTATCCTATCCTATCCTCTATCCTATCCTATACTCTATCCTATTATATCCTCTATCCTATCCTATCCTCTACCTTATCCTATACTCTATCCTATCCAATTACCTATCCTATCGTCTATAGTATCCTATCCTCTATCCTATCCTATCCTCTATCCTATCCTCTATCCTATCCTATCCTCTATACTATCCTATCCTTTATCCTATCCTATCCTCTATAATATCCTATCCTCTATCCTATCCTATCCTATCCTCTATCCTATCCTATCCTATCCTCTATCCTATCCTATCCTCTATCCTATCCTATCCTCTATCCTATACTATCCTCTACCTTATCCTATCCTCTATCCTATCCTATCCTCTACCCTATCCTATCCTCTATCCTATCCTCTATCCTATCCTATCCTCTATCCTATCCTTTCCTCAATCCTATTATATCCTCTATCCTATCCTATCCTCTATCCTATCCTATCCTCTACCCTATCCTATCCTCTATCCTATCCTATCCTCTATCCTATCCTTTCCTCAATCCTATTATATCCTCTATCCTATCCTATCCTCTATCCTATCCTATCCTATCCTCTATCCTATCCATTATAATATCCTATCCTCTATCCTATCCTATCCTCTATCCTATCCTATCCTCTATCCTATCCTATCCTATCCTATCCTATCCTCTATCCTATCCTATCCTTTATCCTATCCTATCCTCTATTCTATCCTATCCTCTATCCTATACTATCCTCTATCCTATCCTATCCTCTATCTTATCCTATCCTCTATCCGATCCTCTATCCAATCCTATCCTTTATCCTATCCTATCCTTTATCCTTCTCTATCCTCTATCCTATCCTCTATCCTATCCTATCCTCTATCCGATCCTCTATCCTATCCTATCCTCTATCCGATCCTCTATCCTATCCTATCCTCTATCCGATCATATCCTCTATCCTATCCTATCCTCTATCCTATCCTCTATCCTATTATATCCTCTATCCTATCCTATCCTCCACCTTATCCTATACTCTATCCTTTCCAATTACCTATCCTATCCTCTATCCTATCCTATCCTCTATCCTATCCTCTATCCTATCATCTATCCTATCCTCTATCCTATCCTCTATCCTATCCTATCCTCTATCCTATCCTATCCTCTATCCTATCCTATCCTCTATCCTATCCTATCCTCTATCCTATCCTATCCTCTATCCTATCCTATCCTCTATCCTATCCTATCCTCTATCCTATCCTATCCTTTATCCTATTCTATCCTCTATCCTATCCTATCCTCTATCCTATCCTATCCTCTATCCTATACTATCCTCTACCTTATCCTATCCTCTATCCTATCCTATCCTCTACCCTATCCTATCCTCTATCCTATCCTATCCTCTATCCTATCCTATCCTATCCTATCCTATCCTCTATCCTATCCTATCCTTTATCCTATCCTATCCTCTATTCTATCCTATCCTCTATCCTATACTATCCTCTATCCTATCCTATCCTCTATCTTATCCTATCCTCTATCCAATCCTATCCTTTATCCTATCCTATCCTTTATCCTACTCTATCCTCTATCCTATCCTCTATCCTATCCTATCCTCTATCCGATCCTCTATCCTATCCTATCCTCTATCCGATCCTCTATCCTATCCTATCCTCTATCCGATCCTATCCTCTATCCTATCCTATCCTCTATCCTATCCTCTATCCTATTATATCCTCTATCCTATCCTATCCTCCACCTTATCCTATACTCTATCCTTTCCAATTACCTATCCTATCCTCTATCCTATCCTATCCTCTATCCTATCCTCTATCCTATCCTATCCTCTATCCTATCCTATCCTCTATCCTATCCTATCCTCTATCCTATCCTATCCTCTATCCTATCCTATCCTTTATCCTATTCTATCCTCTATCCTATCCTATCCTCTATCCTATCCTATCCTCTATCCTATACTATCCTCTACCTTATCCTATCCTCTATCCTATCCTATCCTCTACCCTATCCTATCCTCTATCCTATCCTATCCTCTATCCTATCCTTTCCTCAATCCTATTATATCCTCTATCCTATCCTATCCTCTATCCTATCCTATCCTATCCTCTATCCTATCCTATCCTATCCTCTATCCTAACCATTATAATATCCTATCCTCTATTCTATCCTATCCTCTATCCTATACTATCCTCTATCCTATCCTATCCTCTATGCTATCCTATCCTCTATCCGATCCTCTAGCCAATCCTATCCTGTATCCTATCCTATCCTCTATCCTACTCTATCCTCTATCCTATCCTATCCTCTATCCTATCCTATCCTCTATCCGGTCCTGTATCCTATCCTATCCTCTATCCTATCCTATCCTCTATCCTATACTATCCTCTACCTTATCCTATCCTCTATCCTATCCTATCCTCTACCCTATCCTATCCTCTATCCTATCCTATCCTCTATCCTATCCTTTCCTCAATCCTATTATATCCTCTATCCTATCCTATCCTCTATCCTATCCTATCCTCTATCCTATCCTATCCTATCCTCTATCCTATCCATTATAATATCCTATCCTCTATCCTATCCTATCCTCTATCCTATCCTATACTCTATCCTATTATATGCTCTATCCTATCCTATCCTCTACCTTATCCTATACTCTATCCTATCCAATTACCTATCCTATCGTCTATCCTATCCTATCCTCTATCCTATCCTCTATCCTATCCTCTATCCTATCCTATCCTCTATACTATCCTATCCTTTATCCTATCCTATCCTCTATCCTATCCTATCCTCTATCCTATACTATCCTCTACCTTATCCTATCCTCTATCCTATCCAATTACGTATCCTATCCGCTATCCTACCCTTTCCTCTATCCTATCCTATCCTCTATCCGATCCTCTATCCTATCCTATCCTCTATCCTATCCTCTATCCTATCCTCTATCCTATCCTATCCTCTATCCTATCCTCTAACCTATACTATCCTCTTTAATATCGTATACTCTATCCTATAATATCATCTATCCTATAATATCATCTATCCTATCCTATCCTCTATCCTATCCTATCCTCTATCGTATCCTATCCTCTATCCTATCCTCTATCCTATCCTATCCTCTATCCTATCCTCTATCCTATCCTATCCTCTATCCTATCCTATCCTCTATCCTATCCTATCCTCTATCCTATCCTATCCTATCCTCTATCCTATCCTATCCTCTATCCTATCCTATCCTCTATCCTATCCTATCCTCTATCCTATACTATCCTCTACCTTATAATATCCTCTATCCTATCCTATCCTCTACCCTATCCTATCCTATCCTCTATCCTATCCTTTCCTCAATCCTATTATATCCTCTATCCTATCCTATCCTCTATCCTATCCTATCCTATCCTCTATCCTAACCATTATAATATCCTATCCCCTATTCTATCCTATCCTCTATCCTATACTATCCTCTATCCTATCCTATCCTCTATGCTATCCTATCCTCTATCCGATCCTCTATCCAATCCTATCCTGTATCCTATCCTATCCTCTATCCTACTCTATCCTCTATCCTATCCTATCCTCTATCCTATCCTATCCTCTATCCTATACTATCCTCTACCTTATCCTATCCTCTATCCTATCCTATCCTCTACCCTATCCTATCCTCTATCCTATCCTATCCTCTATCCTATCCTATCCTATCCTATCCTATCCTCTATCCTATCCTATCCTTTATCCTATCCTATCCTCTATTCTATCCTATCCTCTATCCTATACTATCCTCTATCCTATCCTATCCTCTATCTTATCCTATCCTCTATCCAATCCTATCCTTAATCCTATCCTATCCTTTATCCTACTCTATCCTCTATCCTATCCTCTATCCTATCCTATCCTCTATCCGATCCTCTATCCGATCCTCTATCCTATCCTATCCTCTATCCGATCCTATCCTCTATCCTATCCTATCCTCTATCCTATCCTCTATCCCATTATATCCTCTATCCTATCCTATCCTCCACCTTATCCTATACTCTATCCTTTCCAATTACCTATCCTATCCTCTATCCTATCCTATCCTCTATCCTATCCTCTATCCTATCCTCTATCCTATCCTCTATCCTATCCTATCCTCTATCCTATCCTATCCTCTATCCTATCCTATCCTATCCTCTATCCTATCCTATCCTCTATCCTATCCTATCCTTTATCCTATTCTATCCTCTATCCTATCCTATCCTCTATCCTATCCTATCCTCTATCCTATACTATCCTCTACCTTATCCTATCCTCTATCCTATCCTATCCTCTACCCTATCCTATCCTCTATCCTATCCTATCCTCTATCCTATCCTTTCCTCAATCCTATTATATCCTCTATCCTATCCTATCCTCTATCCTATCCTATCCTATCCTCTATCCTATCCTATCCTATCCTCTATCCTAACCATTATAATATCCTATCCTCTATTCTATCCTATCCTCTATCCTATACTATCCTCTATCCTATCCTATCCTCTATGCTATCCTATCCTCTATCCGATCCTCTAGCCAATCCTATCCTGTATCCTATCCTATCCTCTATCCTACTCTATCCTCTATCCTATCCTATCCTCTATCCTATCCTATCCTCTATCCGATCCTGTATCCTATCCTATCCTCTATCCTATCCTATCCTCTATCCTATACTATCCTCTACCTTATCCTATCCTCTATCCTATCCTATCCTCTACCCTATCCTATCCTCTATCCTATCCTATCCTCTATCCTATCCTTTCCTCAATCCTATTATATCCTCTATCCTATCCTATCCTCTATCCTATCCTATCCTATCCTCTATCCTATCCATTATAATATCCTATCCTCTATCCTATCCTATCCTCTATCCTATCCTATCCTCTATCCTATTATATGCTCTATCCTATCCTATCCTCTACCTTATCCTATACTCTATCCTATCCCATTACCTATCCTATCGTCTATCCTATCCTATCCTCTATCCTATCCTCTATCCTATCCTATCCTCTATACTATCCTATCCTTTATCCTATCCTATCCTCTATCCTATCCTATCCTCTATCCTATACTATCCTCTACCTTATCCTATCCTCTATCCTATCCAATTACGTATCCTATCCGCTATCCTACCCTTTCCTCTATCCTATCCTATCCTCTATCCGATCCTCTATCCTATCCTATCCTCTATCCTATCCTCTATCCTATCCTCTATCCTATCCTCTATCCTATCCTATCCTCTATCCTATCCTCTACCCTATACTATCCTCTTTAATATCGTATACTCTATCCTATAATATCATCTATCCTATAA
The DNA here is from genome assembly GCF_050948215.1 of Halictus rubicundus. Classification (NCBI taxonomy): domain Eukaryota; kingdom Metazoa; phylum Arthropoda; class Insecta; order Hymenoptera; family Halictidae; genus Halictus; species Halictus rubicundus. The sequence continues at coordinate 29,280 of NW_027488789.1, forward strand.
TATCATCTATCCTATCCTATCCTCTATCCTATCCTATCCTCTATCGTATCCTATCCTCTATCCTATCCTCTATCCTATCCTATCCTCTATCCTATCCTCTATCCTATCCTATCCTCTATCCTATCCTATCCTCTATCCTATCCTATCCTCTATCCTATCCTATCCTATCCTCTATCCTATCCTATCCTCTATCCTATCCTATCCTATCCTCTATCCTAACCATTATAATATCCTATCCCCTATTCTATCCTATCCTCTATCCTATACTATCCTCTATCCTATCCTATCCTCTATGCTATCCTATCCTCTATCCGATCCTCTATCCAATCCTATCCTGTATCCTATCCTATCCTCTATCCTACTCTATCCTCTATCCTATCCTATCCTCTATCCTATCCTATCCTCTATCCGATCCTCTATCCTATCCTATCCTCTATCTTATCCTATCCTCTATCCGATCATCTATCCAATCCTATCCTTTATCCTATCCTATCCTTTATCCTACTCTATCCTCTATCCTATCCTCTATCCTATCCTATCCTCTATCCGATCCTCTATCCTATCCTATCCTCTATCCGATCCTATCCTCTATCCTATCCTATCCTCTATCCAATCCTATTCTGTATCCTATCCTATCCTCTATCCTACTCTATCCTCTATCCTATCCTATCCTCTATCCTATCCTATCCTCTATCCGATCCTCTATCCTATCCTCTATCCTATCCTATCCTCTATCCGATCCTCTATCCTATCCTATCCTCTATCTTATCCTATCCTCTATCCGATCCTCTATCCAATCCTATCCTTTATCCTATCCTATCCTTTATCCTACTCTATCCTCTATCCTATCCTCTATCCTATCCTATCCTCTATCCGATCCTCTATCCTATCCTATCCTCTATCCGATCCTCTATCCGATCCTCTATCCTATCCTATCCTCTATCCGATCCTATCCTCTATCCTATCCTATCCTCTATCCTATCCTATCCTCTATCCTATCCTCTATCCTATACTATCCTCTACCTTATCCTATCCTCTATCCTATCCTATCCTCTACCCTATCCTATCCTCTACCTTATCCTATACTCTATCCTATCCAATTACCTATCCTATCGTCTATCCTATCCTATCCTCTATCCTATCCTATCCTCTATCCTATCCTCTATCCTATCCTATCCTCTATCCTATCCTCTATCCTATCCTATCCTCTATCCTATCCTCTATCCTATCCTCTATCCTATCCTATCCTCTATCCTATACTATCCTCTACCTTATCCTATCCTCTATCCTATCCTATCCTCTACCCTATCCTATCCTCTATCCTATCCTATCCTCTATCCTATCCTTTCCTCAATCCTATTATATCCTCTATCCTATCCTATCCTCTATCCTATCCTATCCTATCCTCTATCCTATCCATTATAATATCCTATCCTCTATCCTATCCTATCCTCTATCCTATTATATCCTCTATCCTATCCTATCCTCTACCTTATCCTATACTCTATCCTATCCAATTACCTATCCTATCGTCTATCCTATCCTATCCTCTATCCTATCCTATCCTCTATCCTATCCTCTATCCTATCCTATCCTCTATCCTATCCTCTATCCTATCCTATCCTCTATCCTATCCTCTATCCTATCCTCTATCCTATCCTATCCTCTATCCTATCCTATCCTCTATCCTATCCTATCCTCTATCCTATCCTATCCTCTATCCTATCCTATCCTCTATCCTATCCTATCCTCTATCCTATCCTCTATCCTATCCTATCCTCTATCCTATCCTATCCTCTATCCTATCCTATCCTCTATCCTATCCTATCCTATCCTCTATCCTATCCTATCCTATCCTCTATCCTATCCTATCCTCTATCCTATCCGATCCTCTATCCTATACTATCCTCTACCTTATCCTATCCTCTATCCTATACTATCCTCTACCTTATCCTATCCTCTATCCTATCCAATTACATATCCTATCCTCTATCCTATCCTTTCCTCTATCCTATCCTATCCTCTATCCGATCCTCTATCCTATCCTATCCCCTATCCTATCCTCTATCCTATCCTCTATCCTATCCTCTATCTTATATTATCCTCTATCCTATCCTCTATCCTATCCTATCCTCTATCCTATACTATCCTCTACCTTATCCTATCCTCTATCCTATCCAATTACGTATCCTATCCCCTATCCTATCCTTTCCTCTATCCTATCCTATCCGCTATCCGATCCTCTATCCTATCCTATCCTCTATCCTATCCTCTATCCTATCCTATCATCTATCCTATCCTCTACCCTATCCTATCCTCTTTAATATCGTATACTCTATCCTATAATATCATCTATCCTATAATATCATCTATCCTATCCTATCCTCTATCCTATCCTATCCTCTATCCTATCCTATCCTCTATCCTATCCTATCCTATCCTCTATCCTATCCTATCCTTTATCCTATCCTATCCTCTATTCTATCCTATCCTCTATCCTATACTATCCTCTATCCTATCCTATCCTCTATCTTATCCTATCCCTTATCCGATCCTCTATCCAATCCTATCCTTTATCCTATCCTATCCTTTATCCTACTCTATCCTCTATCCTATCCTCTATCCTATCCTATCCTCTATCCGATCCTCTATCCTATCCTATCCTCTATCCGATCCTATCCTCTATCCTATCCTATCCTCTATCCAATCCTATTCTGTATCCTATCCTATCCTCTATCCTACTCTATCCTCTATCCTATCCTATCCTCTATCCTATCCTATCCTCTATCCGATCCTCTATCCTATACTATACTCTATCTTATCCTATCCTCTATCCGATCCTCTATCCAATCCTATCCTTTATCCTATCCTATCCTTTATCCTACTCTATCCTCTATCCTATCCTCTATCCTATCCTATCCTCTATCCGATCCTCTATCCTATCCTATCCTCTATCCTATCCTATCCTCTATCCTATACTATCCTCTACCTTATCCTATCCTCTATCCTATCCTATCCTCTACCCTATCCTATCCTCTATCCTAACCTATCCTCTATCCTATCCTTTCCTCAATCCTATTATATCCTCTATCCTATCCTATCCTCTATCCTATCCTATCCTATCCTCTATCCTATCCATTATAATATCCTATCCTCTATCCTATCCTATCCTCTATCCTATTATATCCTCTATCCTATCCTATCCTCTACCTTATCCTATACTCTATCCTATCCAATTACCTATCCTATCGTCTATCCTATCCTATCCTCTATCCTATCCTATCCTCTATCCTATCCTCTATCCTATCCTATCCTCTATCCTATCCTCTATCCTATCCTCTATCCTATCCTATCCTCTATCCTATCCTCTATCCTATCCTCTATCCTATCCTCTATCCTATCCTATCCTCTATCCTATCCTATCCTCTATCCTATCCTATCCTCTATCCTATCCTATCCTCTATCCTATCCTATCCTCTATCCTATCCTATCCTCTATCCTATCCTATCCTCTATCCTATCCTATCCTCTATCCTATCCTATCCTCTATCCTATCCTCTATCCTATCCTATCCTCTATCCTATCCTATCCTCTATCCTATCCTATCCTCTATCCTATCCTATCCTCTATCCTATCCTATCCTATCCTCTATCCTATCCTATCCTCTATCCTATCCTATCCTCTATCCTATCCTATCCTCTATCCTATCCTATCCTCTATCCTATCCTCTATCCTATCCTATCCTCTATCCTATCCTATCCTCTATCCTATCCTCTATCCTATACTATCCTCTACCCTATCCTATCCTCTATCCTATCCTATCCTCTATCCTATCCTCTATCCTATACTATCCTCTACCCTATCCTATCCTCTATCCTATCCTATCCTCTATCCTATCCTTTCCTCAATCCTATTATATCCTCTATCCTATCCTATCCTCTATCCTATCCTATCCTATCCTCTATCCTATCCATTATAATATCCTATCCTCTATTCTATCCTATCCTCTATCCTATACTATCCTCTATCCTATCCTACCCTCTATGCTATCCTATCCTCTATCCGATCCTCTATCCAATCCTATCCTGTATCCTATCCTATCCTCTATCCTATCCTATCCTCTATCCTATCCTCTATCCTATCCTATCCTCTATCCTATCCTATCCTCTATCCTATACTATCCTCTACCTTATCCTATCCTCTATCCTATCCTATCCTCTACCCTATCCTATCCTCTATCCTATCCTATCCTCTATCCTATCCTTTCCTCAATCCTATTATATCCTCTATCCTATCCTATCCTCTATCCTATCCTATCCTATCCTCTATCCTATCCATTATAATATCCTATCCTCTATTCTATCCTATCCTCTATCCTATACTATCCTCTATCCTATCCTACCCTCTATGCTATCCTATCCTCTATCCGATCCTCTATCCAATCCTATCCTGTATCCTATCCTATCCTCTATCCTACTCTATCCTCTATCCTATCCTATCCTCTATCCGATCCTCTATCCTATCCTATCCTCTATCCTATCCTATCCTCTATCCTATACTATCCTCTACCTTATCCTATCCTCTATCCTATCCTATCCTCTACCCTATCCTATCCTCTATCCTATCCTATCCTCTATCCTATCCTTTCCTCAATCCTATTATATCCTCTATCCTATCCTATCCTCTATCCTATCCTATCCTATCCTCTATCCTATCCATTATAATATCCTATCCTCTATCCTATCCTATCCTCTATCCTATTATATCCTCTATCCTATCCTATCCTCTACCTTATCCTATACTCTATCCTATCCAATTACCTATCCTATCGTCTATCCTATCCTATCCTCTATCCTATCCTATCCTCTATCCTATCCTCTATCCTATCCTATCCTCTATCCTATCCTCTATCCTATCCTCTATCCTATCCTATCCTCTATCCTATCCTCTATCCTATCCTCTATCCTATCCTATCCTCTATCCTATCCTATCCTCTATCCTATCCTATCCTCTATCCTATCCTATCCTCTATCCTATCCTATCCTCTATCCTATCCTCTATCCTATCCTATCCTCTATCCTATCCTATCCTCTATCCTATCCTATCCTCTATCCTATCCTATCCTATCCTCTATCCTATCCTATCCTATCCTCTATCCTATCCTATCCTCTATCCTATCCGATCCTCTATCCTATACTATCCTCTACCTTATCCTATCCTCTATCCTATACTATCCTCTACCTTATCCTATCCTCTATCCTATCCAATTACATATCCTATCCTCTATCCTATCCTTTCCTCTATCCTATCCTATCCTCTATCCGATCCTCTATCCTATCCTATCCCCTATCCTATCCTCTATCCTATCCTCTATCCTATCCTCTATCTTATATTATCCTCTATCCTATCCTCTATCCTATCCTATCCTCTATCCTATACTATCCTCTACCTTATCCTATCCTCTATCCTATCCAATTACGTATCCTATCCTCTATCCTATCCTTTCCTCTATCCTATCCTATCCGCTATCCGATCCTCTATCCTATCCTATCCTCTATCCTATCCTCTATCCTATCCTATCATCTATCCTATCCTCTACCCTATCCTATCCTCTTTAATATCGTATACTCTATCCTATAATATCATCTATCCTATAATATCATCTATCCTATCCTATCCTCTATCCTATCCTATCCTCTATCCTATCCTATCCTCTATCCTATCCTATCCTATCCTCTATCCTATCCTATCCTTTATCCTATCCTATCCTCTATTCTATCCTATCCTCTATCCTATACTATCCTCTATCCTATCCTATCCTCTATCTTATCCTATCCCTTATCCGATCCTCTATCCAATCCTATCCTTTATCCTATCCTATCCTTTATCCTACTCTATCCTCTATCCTATCCTCTATCCTATCCTATCCTCTATCCGATCCTCTATCCTATCCTATCCTCTATCCGATCCTATCCTCTATCCTATCCTATCCTCTATCCAATCCTATTCTGTATCCTATCCTATCCTCTATCCTACTCTATCCTCTATCCTATCCTATCCTCTATCCTATCCTATCCTCTATCCGATCCTCTATCCTATCCTATACTCTATCTTATCCTATCCTCTATCCGATCCTCTATCCAATCCTATCCTTTATCCTATCCTATCCTTTATCCTACTCTATCCTCTATCCTATCCTCTATCCTATCCTATCCTCTATCCGATCCTCTATCCTATCCTATCCTCTATCCGATCCTCTATCCTATCCTATCCTCTATCCGATCCTATCCTCTATCCTATCCTATCCTCTATCCTATCCTATCCTCTATCCTATCCTCTATCCTATTATATCCTCTATCCTATCCTATCCTCTACCTTATCCTATACTCTATCCTTTCCAATTACCTATCCTATCCTCTATCCTATCCTATCCTCTATCCTATCCTATCCTCTGTCCTATCCTCTATCCTATCCTCTATCCTATCCTCTATCCTATCCTATCCTCTATCCTATCCTATCCTCTATCCTATCCTATCCTCTATCCTATCCTATCCTCTATCCTATCCCATCCTCTATCCTATCCTATCCTCTATCCTATCCTATCCTTTATCCTATTCTATCCTCTATCCTATCCTATCCTCTATCCTATCCTATCCTCTATCCTATACTATCCTCTACCTTATCCTATCCTCTATCCTATCCTATCCTCTACCCTATCCTATCCTCTATCCTATCCTATCCTCTATCCTATCCTTTCCTCAATCCTATTATATCCTCTATCCTATCCTATCCTCTATCCTATCCTATCCTATCCTCTATCCTATCCATTATAATATCCTATCCTCTATTCTATCCTATCCTCTATCCTATACTATCCTCTATCCTATCCTACCCTCTATGCTATCCTATCCTCTATCCGATCCTCTATCCAATCCTATCCTGTATCCTATCCTATCCTCTATCCTACTCTATCCTCTATCCTATCCTATCCTCTATCCGATCCTCTATCCTATCCTATCCTCTATCCTATCCTATCCTCTATCCTATACTATCCTCTACCTTATCCTATCCTCTATCCTATCCTATCCTCTACCCTATCCTATCCTCTATCCTATCCTATCCTCTATCCTATCCTTTCCTCAATGCTATTATATCCTCTATCCTATCCTATCCTCTATCCTATCCTATCCTATCCTCTATCCTATCCATTATAATATCCTATCCTCTATCCTATCCTATCCTCTATCCTATTATATCCTCTATCCTATCCTATCCTCTACCTTATCCTATACTCTATCCTATCCAATTACCTATCCTATCGTCTATCCTATCCTATCCTCTATCCTATCCTATCCTCTATCCTATCCTCTATCCTATCCTATCCTCTATCCTATCCTATCCTTTATCCTATCCTATCCTCTATCCTATCCTATCCTCTATCCTATACTATCCTCTACCTTATCCTATCCTCTATCCTATCCTATCCTCTACCCTATCCTATCCTCTATCCTATCCTATCCTCTATCCTATCCTTTCCTCAATGCTATTATATCCTCTATCCTATCCTATCCTGTATCCTATCCTATCCTATCCTCTATCCTATCCATTATAATATCCTATCCTCTATCCTATCCTATCCTCTATCCTATTATATCCTCTATCCTATCCTATCCTCTACCTTATCCTATACTCTATCCTATCCAATTACCTATCCTATCGTCTATCCTATCCTATCCTCTATCCTATCCTATCCTCTATCCTATCCTCTATCCTATCCTATCCTCTATCCTATCCTATCCTTTATCCTATCCTATCCTCTATCCTATCCTATCCTCTATCCTATACTATCCTCTACCTTATCCTATCCTCTATCCTATCCAATTACGTATCCTATCCTCTATCCTATCCTTTCCTCTATCCTATCCTATCCTCTATCCGATCCTCTATCCTATCCTATCCTCTATCCTATCCTCTATCCTATCCTCTATACTATCCTATCCTCTATGATATCCTCTACCCTATACTATCCTCTTTAATATCGTATACTCTATCCTATAATATCATCTATCCTATAATATCATCTATCCTATCCTATCCTCTATCCTATCCTATCATCTATCGTATCCTATCCTCTATCCTATCCTCTATCCTATCCTCTATCCTATCCTATCCTCTATCCTATCCTATCCTCTATCCTATCCTATCCTCTATCCTATCCTATCCTCTATCCTATCCTATCCTCTATCCTATCCTATCCTCTATCCTATCCTATCCTCTATCCTATCCTATCCTCTATCCTATCCTATCCTCTATCCTATCCTATCCTCTATCCTATCCTATCCTCTATCCTATCCTATCCTCTATCCTATCCTATCCTATCCTCTATCCTATCCTATCCTATCCTCTATCCTATCCTATCCTCTATCCTATCCGATCCTCTATCCTATACTATCCTCTACCTTATCCTATCCTCTATCCTATACTATCCTCTACCTTATCCTATCCTCTATCCTATCCAATTACATATCCTATCCTCTATCCTATCCTTTCCTCTATCCTATCCTATCCTCTATCCGATCCTCTATCCTATCCTATCCTCTATCCTATCCTCTATCCTATCCTCTATCCTATCCTCTATCTTATATTATCCTCTATCCTATCCTCTATCCTATCCTATCCTCTATCCTATACTATCCTCTACCTTATCCTATCCTCTATCCTATCCAATTACGTATCCTATCCTCTATCCTATCCTTTCCTCTATCCTATCCTATCCGCTATCCGATCCTCTATCCTATCCTATCCTCTATCCTATCCTCTATCCTATCCTATCATCTATCCTATCCTCTACCCTATCCTATCCTCTTTAATATCGTATACTCTATCCTATAATATCATCTATCCTATAATATCATCTATCCTATCCTATCCTCTATCCTATCCTATCCTCTATCCTATCCTATCCTCTATCCTATCCTATCCTCTATCCTATCCTATCCTATCCTCTATCCTATCCTATCCTTTATCCTATCCTATCCTCTATTCTATCCTATCCTCTATCCTATACTATCCTCTATCCTATCCTATCCTCTATCTTATCCTATCCCTTATCCGATCCTCTATCCAATCCTATCCTTTATCCTATCCTATCCTTTATCCTACTCTATCCTCTATCCTATCCTCTATCCTATCCTATCCTCTATCCTATCCTCTATCCTATCCTCTATCCTATCCTATCCTCTATCCTATCCTATCCTCTATCCTATCCTATCCTCTATCCTATCCTATCCTTTATCCTATTCTATCCTGTATCCTATCCTATCCTCTATCCTACTCTATCCTCTATCCTATCCTATCCTCTATCCTATCCTATCCTCTATCCGATCCTCTATCCTATCCTATCCTCTATCCTATCCTATCCTCTATCCTATACTATCCTCTACCTTATCCTATCCTCTATCCTATCCTATCCTCTACCCTATCCTATCCTCTATCCTATCCTATCCTCTTTCCTATCCTTTCCTCAATCCTATTATATCCTCTATCCTATCCTATCCTCTATCCTATCCTATCCTATCCTCTATCCTATCCATTATAATATCCTATCCTCTATCCTATCCTATCCTCTATCCTATCCTATCCTCTATCCTATTATATCCTCTATCCTATCCTATCCTCTATCCTATCCTATCCTCTATCCTATCCTATCCTATCCTCTATCCTATCCTATCCTTTATCCTATCCTATCCTCTATTCTATCCTATCCTCTATCCTATACTATCCTCTATCCTATCCTATCCTCTATCTTATCCTATCCCTTATCCGATCCTCTATCCAATCCTATCCTTTATCCTATCCTATCCTTTATCCTACTCTATCCTCTATCCTATCCTCTATCCTATCCTATCCTCTATCCTATCCTCTATCCTATCCTCTATCCTATCCTATCCTCTATCCTATCCTATCCTCTATCCTATCCTATCCTCTATCCTATCCTATCCTTTATCCTATTCTATCCTGTATCCTATCCTATCCTCTATCCTACTCTATCCTCTATCCTATCCTATCCTCTATCCTATCCTATCCTCTATCCGATCCTCTATCCTATCCTATCCTCTATCCTATCCTATCCTCTATCCTATACTATCCTCTACCTTATCCTATCCTCTATCCTATCCTATCCTCTACCCTATCCTATCCTCTATCCTATCCTATCCTCTTTCCTATCCTTTCCTCAATCCTATTATATCCTCTATCCTATCCTATCCTCTATCCTATCCTATCCTATCCTCTATCCTATCCATTATAATATCCTATCCTCTATCCTATCCTATCCTCTATCCTATCCTATCCTCTATCCTATTATATCCTCTATCCTATCCTATCCTCTACCTTATCCTATACTCTATCCTATCCAATTACCTATCCTATCGTCTATTCTATCCTATCCTCTATCCTATCCTATCCTCTATCCTATCCTCTATCCTATCCTATCCTCTATACTATCCTATCCTTTATCCTATCCTATCCTCTATCCTATCCTATCCTCTATCCTATACTATCCTCTACCTTATCCTATCCTCTATCCTATCCAATTACGTATCCTATCCTCTATCCTATCCTATCCTCTATCCGATCCTCTATCCTATCCTATCCTCTATCCTATCCTCTATCCTATCCTCTATCCTATCCTCTATCCTATCCTATCCTCTATCCTATTATCTACCCTATACTATCCTCTTTAATATCGTATACTCTATCCTATAATATCATCTATCCTATAATATCATCTATCCTATCCTATCCTCTATCCAATCCTATCCTCTATCGTATCCTATCCTCTATCCTATCCTCTATCCTATCCTATCCTCTATCCTATCCTATCCTCTATCCTACTCTATCCTCTATCCTATCCTATACTCTATCCTATCCAATTACCTATCCTATCCTCTATCCTATCCTATCCTCTATCCTATCATTTCCTCTACCCTATCCTATCCTCTATCCGATCCTCTATCCTATCCTATCTTCTATCCTATTCTCTATCCTATCCTCTATCCTATCCTCTATCTTATCCTATCCTCTATCCTATCCTCTATCCTATCCTCTATCCTATCCTATCCTCTATCCTATCCTTTCCTCAATCCTATTATATCCTCTATCCTATCCTATCCTCTATCCTATCCTATCCTATCCTCTATCCTATCCTATCCTATCCTCTATCCTATCCTTTCCTCTATCCTATCCTATCCTCTATCCGATCCTCTATCCTATCCTATCCTCTATCCTATCCTCTATCCTATCCTCTATCCTATCCTCTATCCTATCCTATCCTCTATCCTATCCTCTACACTATCCTATCCTCTTTAATATCGTATACTCTATCCTATAATATCATCTATCCTATAATATCATCAATCCTATAATATCATCTATCCTATACTATCCTCTACCTTATCCTATCCTCTATCCTATCCAATTACGTATCCTATCCTCTATCCTATCCTTTCCTCTATCCTATCCTATCCTCTTTAATATCGTATACTCTATCCTATAATATCATCTATTCTATAATATCATCTATCCTATACTATCCTCTACCTTATCCTATCCTCTATCCTATCCAATTACGTATCCTATCCTCTATCCTATCCTTTCCTCTATTCTATCCTATCCTCTTTAATATCGTATACTCTATCCTATAATATCATCTATCCTATAATATCATCTATCCTATCCTATCCTCTATCCTATCCTATCCTCTATCCTATCCTATCCTCTATCCTATCCTATCCTCTATCCTATCCTCTATCCTATCCTATCCTCTATCCTATCCTCTATCCTATCCTATCCTCTATCCTATCCTATCCTCTATCCTATCCTATCCTCTACCCTATCCTATCCTCTATCCTATCCTATCCTCTATCCTATCCTTTCCTCATTCCTATTATATCCTCTATCCTATCCTATCCTCTATCCTATCCTATCCTATCCTCTATCCTATCCATTATAATATCCTATCCTCTATCCGATCCTCTGTCCTATCCTATCCTCTATCCTATCCTCTATCCTATCCTCTATCCTATCCTATCCTCTATCCTATCCTCTACCCTATCCTATCCTCTTTAATATCGTATACTCTATCCTATAATATCATCTATCCTATAATATCATCTATCCTATCCTATCCTCTATCCTATCCTATCCTCTATTCTATCCTATCCTCTATCCTATACTATCCTCTATCCTATCCTATCCTCTATCTTATCCTATCCTCTATCCGATCCTCTATCCAATCCTATCCTTTATCCTATCCTATCCTCTATCCTACTCTATCCTCTATCCTATCCTCTATCCTATCCTATCCTCTATCCTATCCTCTACCCTATCCTATCCTCTTTAATATCGTATACTCTATCCTATAATATCATCTATCCTATAATATCATCTATCCTATCCTATCCTCTATCCTATCCTATCCTCTATTCTATCCTATCCTCTATCCTATACTATCCTCTATCCTATCCTATCCTCTATCTTATCCTATCCTCTATCCGATCCTCTATCCAATCCTATCCTTTATCCTATCCTATCCTCTATCCTACTCTATCCTCTATCCTATCCTCTATCCTATCCTATCCTCTATCCTATCCAATTACGTATCCTATCCTCTATCCTATACTTTATAATATCCTATCCTCTATTCTATCCTATCCTCTATCCTATACTATCCTCTATCCTATCCTATCCTCTATCCTATCCTATCCCCTATCCGATCCTCTATCCAATCCTATCCTTTACCCTATCCTATCCTCTATCCTACTCTATCCTCTATCCTATCCTATCCTCTATCCTATCCTATCCTCTATCCGATCCTCTATCCTATCCTATCCTCTATCATATCCTATCCTCTATCCTATCCTATCCTCTATCCTATACTATCCTCTATCCTATCCTATCCTCTATCTTATCCTATCCTCTATCCGATCCTCTATCCAATCCTATCCTTTATCCTATCCTATCCTCTATCCTACTCTATCCTCTATCCTATCCTCTATCCTATCCTATCCTCTATCCTATCCAATTACGTATCCTATCCTCTATCCTATCCTTTATAATATCCTATCCTCTATTCTATCCTATCCTCTATCCTATACTATCCTCTATCCTATACTATCCTCTACCTTATCCTATCCTCTATCCTATCCAATTACGTATCCTATCCTCTATCCTATCCTTTCCTCTATCCTATCCTATCCTCTATCCGATCCTCTATCCTATCCTATCCTCTATCCTATCCTCTATCCTATTGTCTATCCTATCCTCTATCCTATCCTATCCTCTATCCTATCCTCTACCCTATCCTATCCTCTTTAATATCGTATACTCTATCCTATAATATCATCTATCCTATAATATCATCAATCCTATAATATCATCTATCCTATACTATCCTCTACCTTATCCTATCCTCTATCCTATCCAATTACGTATCCTATCCTCTATCCTATCCTCTATCCTATCCTATCCTCTATCCTATCCTTTCCTCTATCCTATCCTATCCTCTTTAATATCGTATACTCTATCCTATAATATCATCTATTCTATAATATCATCTATCCTATACTATCCTCTACCTTATCCTATCCTCTATCCTATCCAATTACGTATCCTATCCTCTATCCTATCCTTTCCTCTATCCTATCCTATCCTCTATCCGATCCTCTATCCTATCCTATCCTCTATCCTATCCTCTATCCTATTGTCTATCCTATCCTCTATCCTATCCTATCCTCTATCCTATCCTCTACCCTATCCTATCCTCTTTAATATCGTATACTCTATCCTATAATATCATCTATCCTATAATATCATCAATCCTATAATATCATCTATCCTATACTATCCTCTACCTTATCCTATCCTCTATCCTATCCAATTACGTATCCTATCCTCTATCCTATCCTCTATCCTATCCTATCCTCTATCCTATCCTATCCTCTATCCTATCCTCTACCCTATACTATCCTCTTTAATATCGTATACTCTATCCTATAATATCATCTATCCTATAATATCATCTATCCTATACTATCCTCTACCTTATCCTATCCTCTATCCTATCCAATTACGTATCCTATCCTCTATCCTATCATTTCCTCTATCCTATCCTATCCTCTATCCGATCCTCTGTCCTATCCTATCCTCTATCCTATCCTCTATCCTATCCTCTATCCTATCCTATCCTCTATCCTATCCTCTTTAATATCGTATACTCTATCCTATAATATCATCTATCCTATAATATCATCTATCCTATCCTATCCTCTATCCTATCCTATCCTCTATTCTATCCTATCCTCTATCCTATACTATCCTCTATCCTATCCTATCCTCTATCTTATCCTATCCTCTATCCGATCCTCTATCCAATCCTATCCTTTATCCTATCCTATCCTCTATCCTACTCTATCCTCTATCCTATCCTCTATCCTATCCTATCCTCTATCCTATCCAATTACGTATCCTATCCTCTATCCTATCCTATCCTCTATCCGATCCTCTATCCAATCCTATCCTTTATCCTATCCTATCCTCTATCCTACTCTATCCTCTATCCTATCCTCTATCCTATCCTATCCTCTATCCTATCCAATTACGTATCCTATCCTCTATCCTATACTTTATAATATCCTATCCTGTATTCTATCCTATCCTCTATCCTATAGTATACTCTATCCTATCCTATCCTCTATCCTATCCTATCCCCTATCCTATCCTCTATCCTATACTATCCTCTACCTTATCCTATCCTCTATCCTATCCTATCCTCTACCCTATCCTATACTCTATCCTATCCTATCCTCTATCCTATCCTTTCCTCAATCCTATTATATCCTCTATCCTATCCTATCCTCTATCCTATCCTATCCTATCCTCTATCCTATCCTATCCTATCCTCTATCCTAACCATTATAATATCCTATCCTCTATTCTATCCTATCCTCTATCCTATACTATCCTCTATCCTATCCTATCCTCTATGCTATCCTATCCTCTATCCGATCCTCTAGCCAATCCTATCCTGTATCCTATCCTATCCTCTATCCTACTCTATCCTCTATCCTATCCTATCCTCTATCCTATCCTATCCTCTATCCGATCCTGTATCCTATCCTATCCTCTATCCTATCCTATCCTCTATCCTATACTATCCTCTACCTTATCCTATCCTCTATCCTATCCTATCCTCTACCCTATCCTATCCTCTATCCTATCCTATCCTCTATCCTATCCTTTCCTCAATCCTATTATATCCTCTATCCTATCCTATCCTCTATCCTATCCTATCCTATCCTCTATCCTATCCATTATAATATCCTATCCTCTATCCTATCCTATCCTCTATCCTATCCTATCCTCTATCCTATCCTATCCTCTATCCTATTATATGCTCTATCCTATCCTATCCTCTACCTTATCATATACTCTATCCTATCCAATTACCTATCCTATCGTCTATCCTATCCTATCCTCTATTCTATCCTCTATCCTATCCTATCCTCTATACTATCCTATCCTTTATCCTATCCTATCCTCTATCCTATCCTATCCTCTATCCTATACTATCCTCTACCTTATCCTATCCTCTATCCTATCCAATTACGTATCCTGTCCGCTATCCTACCCTTTCCTCTATCCTATCCTATCCTCTATCCGATCCTCTATCCTATCCTATCCTCTATCCTATCCTCTATCCTATCCTCTATCCTATCCTATCCTCTATCCTATCCTCTACCCTATACTATCCTCTTTAATATCGTATACTCTATCCTATAATATCATCTATCCTATAATATCATCTATCCTATCCTATCCTCTATCCTATCCTATCCTCTATCGTATCCTATCCTCTATCCTATCCTCTATCCTATCCTATCCTCTATCCTATCCTATCCTCTATCCTATCCTATCCTCTATCCTATCCTATCCTCTATCCTATCCTATCCTATCCTCTATCCTATCCTATCCTCTATCCTATCCTATCCTCTATCCTATCCTATCCTCTATCCTATACTATCCTCTACCTTATAATATCCTCTATCCTATCCTATCCTCTACCCTATCCTATCCTATCCTCTATCCTATCCTTTCCTCAATCCTATTATATCCTCTATCCTATCCTATCCTCTATCCTATCCTATCCTATCCTCTATCCTAACCATTATAATATCCTATCCCCTATTCTATCCTATCCTCTATCCTATACTATCCTCTATCCTATCCTATCCTCTATGCTATCCTATCCTCTATCCGATCCTCTATCCAATCCTATCCTGTATCCTATCCTATCCTCTATCCTACTCTATCCTCTATCCTATCCTATCCTCTATCCTATCCTATCCTCTATCCGATCCTCTATCCTATCCTATCCTCTATCTTATCCTATCCTCTATCCGATCATCTATCCAATCCTATCCTTTATCCTATCCTATCCTTTATCCTACTCTATCCTCTATCCTATCCTCTATCCTATCCTATCCTCTATCCGATCCTCTATCCTATCCTATCCTCTATCCGATCCTATCCTCTATCCTATCCTATCCTCTATCCAATCCTATCCTGTATCCTATCCTATCCTCTATCCTACTCTATCCTCTATCCTATCCTATCCTCTATCCTATCCTATCCTCTATCCGATCCTCTATCCTATCCTATCCTCTATCTTATCCTATCCTCTATCCGATCCTCTATCCAATCCTATCCTTTATCCTATCCTATCCTTTATCCTACTCTATCCTCTATCCTATCCTCTATCCTATCCTATCCTCTATCCGATCCTCTATCCTATCCTATCCTCTATCCGATCCTCTATCCTATCCTATCCTCTATCCGATCCTATCCTCTATCCTATCCTATCCTCTATCCTATCCTATCCTCTATCCTATCCTCTATCCTATTATATCCTCTATCCTATCCTATCCTCTACCTTATCCTATACTCTATCCTTTCCAATTACCTATCCTATCCTCTATCCTATCCTATCCTCTATCCTATCCTATCCTCTGTCCTATCCTCTATCCTATCCTCTATCCTATCCTCTATCCTATCCTATCCTCTATCCTATCCTATCCTCTATCCTATCCTATCCTCTATCCTATCCTATCCTCTATCCTATCCCATCCTCTATCCTATCCTATCCTCTATCCTATCCTATCCTTTATCCTATTCTATCCTCTATCCTATCCTATCCTCTATCCTATCCTATCCTCTATCCTATACTATCCTCTACCTTATCCTATCCTCTATCCTATCCTATCCTCTACCCTATCCTATCCTCTATCCTATCCTATCCTCTATCCTATCCTTTCCTCAATCCTATTATATCCTCTATCCTATCCTATCCTCTATCCTATCCTATCCTATCCTCTATCCTATCCATTATAATATCCTATCCTCTATTCTATCCTATCCTCTATCCTATACTATCCTCTATCCTATCCTACCCTCTATGCTATCCTATCCTCTATCCGATCCTCTATCCAATCCTATCCTGTATCCTGTCCTATCCTCTATCCTACTCTATCCTCTATCCTATCCTATCCTCTATCCGATCCTCTATCCTATCCTATCCTCTATCCTATCCTATCCTCTATCCTATACTATCCTCTACCTTATCCTATCCTCTATCCTATCCTATCCTCTACCCTATCCTATCCTCTATCCTATCCTATCCTCTATCCTATCCTTTCCTCAATCCTATTATATCCTCTATCCTATCCTATCCTCTATCCTATCCTATCCTATCCTCTATCCTATCCATTATAATATCCTATCCTCTATCGTATCCTATCCTCTATCCTATCCTATCCTCTATCCTATTATATCCTCTATCCTATCCTATCCTCTACCTTATCCTATACTCTATCCTATCCAATTACCTATCCTATCGTCTATCCTATCCTATCCTCTATCCTATCCTATCCTCTATCCTATCCTCTATCCTATCCTATCCTCTATCCTATCCTATCCTTTATCCTATCCTATCCTCTATCCTATCCTATCCTCTATCCTATACTATCCTCTACCTTATCCTATCCTCTATCCTATCCAATTACGTATCCTATCCTCTATCCTATCCTTTCCTCTATCCTATCCTATCCTCTATCCGATCCTCTATCCTATCCTATCCTCTATCCTATCCTCTATCCTATCCTCTATCCTATCCTATCCTCTATGATATCCTCTACCCTATACTGTCCTCTTTAATATCGTATACTCTATCCTATAATATCATCTATCCTATAATATCATCTATCCTATCCTATCCTCTATCCTATCCTATCCTCTATCGTATCCTATCCTCTATCCTATCCTCTATCCTATCCTCTATCCTATCCTATCCTCTATCCTATCCTATCCTCTATCCTATCCTATCCTCTATCCTATCCTATCCTCTATCCTATCCTATCCTCTATCCTATCCTATCCTCTATCCTATCCTATCCTCTATCCTATCCTATCCTATCCTCTATCCTATCCTATCCTATCCTCTATCCTATCCTATCCTCTATCCTATCCGATCCTCTATCCTATACTATCCTCTACCTTATCCTATCCTCTATCCTATACTATCCTCTACCTTATCCTATCCTCTATCCTATCCAATTACATATCCTATCCTCTATCCTATCCTTTCCTCTATCCTATCCTATCCTCTATCCGATCCTCTATCCTATCCTATCCCCTATCCTATCCTCTATCCTATCCTCTATCCTATCCTCTATCTTATATTATCCTCTATCCTATCCTCTATCCTATCCTATCCTCTATCCTATACTATCCTCTACCTTATCCTATCCTCTATCCTATCCAATTACGTATCCTATCCTCTATCCTATCCTTTCCTCTATCCTATCCTATCCGCTATCCGATCCTCTATCCTATCCTATCCTCTATCCTATCCTCTATCCTATCCTATCATCTATCCTATCCTCTACCCTATCCTATCCTCTTTAATATCGTATACTCTATCCTATAATATCATCTATCCTATAATATCATCTATCCTATCCTATCCTCTATCCTATCCTATCCTCTATCCTATCCTATCCTCTATCCTATCCTATCCTATCCTCTATCCTATCCTATCCTTTATCCTATCCTATCCTCTATTCTATCCTATCCTCTATCCTATACTATCCTCTATCCTATTCTATCCTCTATCTTATCCTATCCCTTATCCGATCCTCTATCCAATCCTATCCTTTATCCTATCCTATCCTTTATCCTACTCTATCCTCTATCCTATCCTCTATCCTATCCTATCCTCTATCCGATCCTCTATCCTATCCTGTCCTCTATCCTATCCTATCCTCTATCCTATCCTCTATCCTATTATATCCTCTATCCTATCCTATCCTCCACCTTATCCTATACTCTATCCTTTCCAATTACCTATCCTATCCTCTATCCTATCCTATCCTCTATCCTATCCTCTATCCTATCCTCTATCCTATCCTATCCTCTATCCTATCCTATCCTCTATCCTATCCTATCCTCTATCCTATCCTATCCTCTATCCTATCCTATCCTCTATCCTATCCTATCCTTTATCCTATTCTATCCTCTATCCTATCCTATCCTCTATCCTATCCTATCCTCTATCCTATACTATCCTCTACCTTATCCTATCCTCTACCCTATCCTATCCTCTACCCTATCCTATCCTCTATCCTATCCTATCCTCTATCCTATCCTTTCCTCAATCCTATTATATCCTCTATCCTATCCTATCCTCTATCCTATCCTATCCTATCCTCTATCCTATCCTATCCTATCCTCTATTATAACCATTATAATATCCTATCCTCTATTCTATCCTATCCTCTATCCTATACTATCCTCTATCCTATCCTATCCTCTATGCTATCCTATCCTCTATCCGATCCTCTATCCAATCATATCCTGTATCCTATCCTATCCTCTATCCTACTCTATCCTCTATCCTATCCTATCCTCTATCCTATCCTATCCTCTATCCGATCCTCTATCCTATCCTATCCTCTATCCTATCCTATCCTCTATCCTATACTATCCTCTACCTTATCCTATCCTCTATCCTATCCTATCCTCTACCCTATCCTATCCTCTATCCTATCCTATCCTCTTTCCTATCCTTTCCTCAATCCTATTATATCCTCTATCCTATCCTATCCTCTATCCTATCCTATCCTATCCTCTATCCTATCCATTATAATATCCTATCCTCTATCCTATCCTATCCTCTATCCTATCCTATCCTCTATCCTATTATATCATCTATCCTATCCTATCCTCTACCTTATCCTATACTCTATCCTATCGAATTACCTATCCTATCGTCTATTCTATCCTATCCTCTATCCTATCCTATCCTCTATCCTATCCTCTATCCTATCCTATCCTCTATACTATCCTATCCTTTATCCTATCCTATCCTCTATCCTATCCTATCCTCTATCCTATACTATCCTCTACCTTATCCTATCCTCTATCCTATCCAATTACGTATCCTATCCTCTATCCTATCCTTTCCTCTATCCTATCCTATCCTCTATCCGATCCTCTATCCTATCCTATCCTCTATCCTATCCTCTATCCTATCCTCTATCCTATCCTATCCTCTATCCTATTATCTACCCTATACTATCCTCTTTAATATCGTATACTCTATCCTATAATATCATCTATCCTATAATATCATCTATCCTATCCTATCCTCTATCCAATCCTATCCTCTATCGTATCCTATCCTCTATCCTATCCTCTATCCTATCCTATCCTCTATCCTATCCTATCCTCTATCCTACTCTATCCTCTATCCTATCCTATACTCTATCCTATCCAATTACCTATCCTATCCTCTATCCTATCCTATCCTCTATCCTATCATATCCTCTACCCTATCCTATCCTCTATCCGATCCTCTATCCTATCCTATCTTCTATCCTATTCTCTATCCTATCCTCTATCCTATCCTCTATCTTATCCTATCCTCTATCCTATCCTCTATCCTATCCTCTATCCTATCCTATCCTCTATCCTATCCTTTCCTCAATCCTATTATATCCTCTATCCTATCCTATCCTCTATCCTATCCTATCCTATCCTCTATCCTATCCTATCCTATCCTCTATCCTATCCTTTCCTCTATCCTATCCTATCCTCTATCCGATCCTCTATCCTATCCTATCCTCTATCCTATCCTCTATCCTATCCTCTATCCTATCCTCTATCCTATCCTATCCTCTATCCTATCCTCTACACTATCCTATCCTCTTTAATATCGTATACTCTATCCTATAATATCATCTATCCTATAATATCATCAATCCTATAATATCATCTATCCTATACTATCCTCTACCTTATCCTATCCTCTATCCTATCCAATTACGTATCCTATCCTCTATCCTATCCTTTCCTCTATCCTATCCTATCCTCTTTAATATCGTATACTCTATCCTATAATATCATCTATTCTATAATATCATCTATCCTATACTATCCTCTACCTTATCCTATCCTCTATCCTATCCAATTACGTATCCTATCCTCTATCCTATCCTTTCCTCTATTCTATCCTATCCTCTTTAATATCGTATACTCTATCCTATAATATCATCTATCCTATAATATCATCTATCCTATCCTATCCTCTATCCTATCCTATCCTCTATCCTATCCTATCTTCTATCCTATCCTATCCTCTATCCTATCCTCTATCCTATCCTATCCTCTATCCTATCCTCTATCCTATCCTATCCTCTATCCTATCCTATCCTCTATCCTATCCTATCCTCTACCCTATCCTATCCTCTATCCTATCCTATCCTCTATCCTATCCTTTCCTCATTCCTATGATATCCTCTATCCTATCCTATCCTCTATCCTATCCTATCCTATCCTCTATCCTATCCATTATAATATCCTATCCTCTATCCTATCCTATCCTCTATCCTATCCTATCCTCTATCCGATCCTCTGTCCTATCCTATCCTCTATCCTATCCTCTATCCTATCCTCTATCCTATCCTATCCTCTATCCTATCCTCTACCCTATCCTATCCTCTTTAATATCGTATACTCTATCCTGTAATATCATCTATCCTATAATATCATCTATCCTATCCTATCCTCTATCCTATCCTATCCTCTATTCTATCCTATCCTCTATCCTATACTATCCTCTATCCTATCCTATCCTCTATCTTATCCTATCCTCTATCCGATCCTCTATCCAATCCTATCCTTTATCCTATCCTATCCTCTATCCTACTCTATCCTCTATCCTATCCTCTATCCTATCCTATCCTCTATCCTATCCTCTTTAATATCGTATACTCTATCCTATAATATCATCTATCCTATAATATCATCTATCCTATCCTATCCTCTATCCTATCCTATCCTCTATTCTATCCTATCCTCTATCCTATACTATCCTCTATCCTATCCTATCCTCTATCTTATCCTATCCTCTATCCGATCCTCTATCCTATCCTATCCTCTATCCTATCCTATCCTCTATCCTATCCTATCCTCTATCCTATCCTATCCTCTATCCTATCCTCTATCCTATCCTCTGTCCTATCCTATCCTCTATCCTATCCTATCCTCTATCCTATACTATCCTCCACCCTATCCTATCCTCTATCCGATCCTCTATCCTATCCTATCTTCTATCCTATCCTCTATCCTATCCTCTATCCTATCCTATCCTCTACCCTATCCTATCCTCTATCCGATCCTCTATCCTATCCTATCTTCTATCCTATCCTCTATCCTATCCTCTATCCTATCCTCTATCTTATCCTATCCTCTATCCTATCCTCTATCCTATCCTCTATCCTATCCTCTATCCTATCCTATCCTCTATCCTATCCCCTACCCTATCCTATCCTCTTTAATATCGTATACTCTATCCTATAATATCATCTATATTATCCTATCCTCTATCCTATCCTCTATCCTATCCTATCCTCTATCCTATCCTATCCTCTATCCTATCCTATCCTCCATCCTATCCTATCCTCTATCCTATCCTATCCTCTATCCTATCCTATCCTCTATTCTATCCTATCCTCTATCCTATACTATCCTCTATCCTATCCTATCCTCTACCCTATACTATCCTCTTTAATATCGTATACTCTATCCTATAATATCATCTGTCCTATAATATCATCTATCCTATCCTATCCTCTATCCTATCCTATCCTCTATCCTATCCTATCCTCTATCCTATCCTCTATCCTATCCTATCCTCTATCCTATCCTCTATCCTATCCTATCCTCTATCCTATCCTATCCTCTATCCTATCCTCTACCCTATACTATCCTCTTTAATATCGTATACTCTATCCTATAATATCATCTATCCTATAATATCATCAATCCTATAATATCATCTATCCTATAATATCATCTATCCTATAATATCATCTATCCTATCCTATCCTCTATCCTATCCTATCCTCTATTCTATACTATCCTCTATCCTATACTATCCTCTATCCTATCCTATCCTCTATCTTATCCTATCCTCTATCCGATCCTCTATCCAATCCTATCCTTTATCCTATCCTATCCTCTATCCTACTCTATCCTCTATCCTATCCTCTATCCTATCCTATCCTCTATCCTATCCAATTACGTATCCTATCCTCTATCCTATCCTTTATAATATCCTATCCTCTATTCTATCCTATCCTCTATCCTATACTATCCTCTATCCTATCCTACCCTCTATCCTATCCTATCCCCTATCCGATCCTCTATCCAATCCTATCCTTTATCCTATAATATCCTCTATCCTACTCTATCCTCTATCCTATCCTATCCTCTATCCTATCCTATCCTCTATCCGATCCTCTATCCTATCCTATCCTCTATCCGATCCTCTATCCTATCCTATCCTCTATCCTATCCTCTATCCTATCCTCTATCCTATCCTCTATCCTATCCTCTATCCTATCCTCTATCCTATCCTATCCTCTATCCTATCCTCTACCCTATCCTATCCTCTTTAATATCGTATACTCTATCCTATAATATCATCTATCCTATAATATCATCTATCCTATAATATCATCTATCCTATCCTATCCTCTATCCTATCCTATCCTCTATTCTATCCTATCCTCTATCCTATCCTATCCTCTATCCTATCCTATCCTCTATCCTATCCTCTATCCTATCCTATCCTCTATCCTATCCTATCCTCTATCCTATCCTATCCTCTACCCTATCCTATCCTCTATCCTATCCTATCCTCTATCCTATCCTTTCCTCAATCCTATTATATCCTCTATCCTATCCTATCCTATCCTCTATCCTATCCATTATAATATCCTATCCTCTATTCTATCCTATCCTCTATCCTCTACTATCCTCTATCCTATCCTATCCTCTATCCTATCCTATCCTCTATCCGATCCTCTATCCAATCCTATCCTTTATCCTATCCTATCCTCTATCCTACTCTATCCTCTATCCTATCCTATCCTCTATCCTATCCTATCCTCTATCCGATCCTCTATCCTATCCTATCCTATACCCTATCCTATCCTCTATCCTATCCTATCCTCTATCCTATCCTTTCCTCAATCCTATTATATCCTCTATCCTATCCTATCCTCTATCCTATCCTATCCTATCCTCTATCCTATCCTATCCTATCCTCTATCCTATCCTTTATAATATCCTATCCTCTATTCTATCCTATCCTCTATCCTATACTATCCTCTATCCTATCTTATCCTCTATCCTATCCTATCCCCTATCCGATCCTCTATCCAATCCTATCCTTTATCCTATCCTATCCTCTATCCTACTCTATCCTCTATCCTATCCTATACTCTATCCTATCCAATTACCTATCCGATCCTCTATCCTATCCTATCCTCTATCCGATCCTCTATCCTATCCTATCCTCTATCCTATCCTCTATCCTATCCTCTATCCTATCCTCTATCCTATCCTCTATCCTATCCTCTATCCTATCCTATCCTCTATCCTATCCTCTACCCTATCCTATCCTCTTTAATATCGTATACTCTATCCTATAATATCATCTATCCTATAATATCATCTATCCTATAATATCATCTATCCTATCCTATCCTCTATCCTATCCTATCCTCTATTCTATCCTATCCTCTATCCTATCCTATCCTCTATCCTATCCTATCCTCTATCCTATCCTCTATCCTATCCTATCCTCTATCCTATCCTATCCTCTATCCTATCCTATCCTCTACCCTATCCTATCCTCTATCCTATCCTATCCTCTATCCTATCCTTTCCTCAATCCTATTATATCCTCTATCCTATCCTATCCTATCCTCTATCCTATCCATTATAATATCCTATCCTCTATTCTATCCTATCCTCTATCCTCTACTATCCTCTATCCTATCCTATCCTCTATCCTATCCTATCCTCTATCCGATCCTCTATCCAATCCTATCCTTTATCCTATCCTATCCTCTATCCTACTCTATCCTCTATCCTATCCTATCCTCTATCCTATCCTATCCTCTATCCGATCCTCTATCCTATCCTATCCTATACCCTATCCTATCCTCTATCCTATCCTATCCTCTATCCTATCCTTTCCTCAATCCTATTATATCCTCTATCCTATCCTATCCTCTATCCTATCCTATCCTATCCTCTATCCTATCCTATCCTATCCTCTATCCTATCCTTTATAATATCCTATCCTCTATTCTATCCTATCCTCTATCCTATACTATCCTCTATCCTATCTTATCCTCTATCCTATCCTATCCCCTATCCGATCCTCTATCCAATCCTATCCTTTATCCTATCCTATCCTCTATCCTACTCTATCCTCTATCCTATCCTATACTCTATCCTATCCAATTACCTATCCTATCCTCTATCCTATCCTATCCTCTATCCTATCCTATCCTCTACCCTATCCTATCCTCTATCCGATCCTCTATCCTATCCTATCTTCTATCCTATCCTCTATCCTATCCTCTATCCTATCCTCTATCCTATCCTCTATCCTATCCTCTATCTTATCCTATCCTCTATCCTATCCTCTATCCTATCCTCTATCCTATCCTCTATCCTATCCTATCCTCTATCCTATCCTCTACCCTATCCTATCCTCTTTAATATCGTATACTCTATCCTATAATATCATCTATATTATCCTATCCTCTATCCTATCCTCTATCCTATCCTATCCTCTATCCTATCCTATCCTCTATCCTATCCTCTATCCTATCCTATCCTCTATCCTATCCTATCCTCTATCCTATCCTCTATCCTATCCTATCCTCTATCCTATCCTATCCTCTATCCTATCCTCTACCCTATACTATCCTCTTTAATATCGTATACTCTATCCTATAATATCATCTATCCTATAATATCATCAATCCTATAATATCATCTATCCTATAATATCATCTATCCTATACTATCCTCTACCTTATCCTATCCTCTATCCTATCCAATTACGTATCCTATCCTCTATCCTATCATTTCCTCTATCCTATCCTATCCTCTATCCGATCCTCTGTCCTATCCTATCCTCTATCCTATCCTCTATCCTATCCTCTAACCTATCCTATCCTCTATCCTATCCTCTACCCTATCCTATCCTCTTTAATATCGTATACTCTATCCTATAATATCATCTATCCTATAATATCATCTATCCTATCCTATCCTCTATCCTATCCTATCCTCTATTCTATCCTATCCTCTATCCTATACTATCCTCTATCCTATCCTATCCTCTATCTTATCCTATCCTCTATCCGATCCTCTATCCAATCCTATCCTTTATCCTATCCTATCCTCTATCCTACTCTATCCTCTATCCTATCCTCTATCCTATCCTATCCTCTATCCTATCCTATCCTATCCTCTATCCTATCCATTATAATATCCTATCCTCTATTCTATCCTATCCTCTATCCTATACTATCCTCTATCCTATCCTATCCTCTATCCTATCCTATCCTCTATCCGATCCTCTATCCCATCCTATCCTTTATCCTATCCTATCCTCTATCCTACTCTATCCTCTATCCTATCCTATCCTCTATTCTATCCTATCCTCTATCCTATACTATCCTCTATCCTATCCTACCCTCTATGCTATCCTATCCTCTATCCGATCCTCTATCCTATCCTATCCTCTATCCTATCCTCTATCCTATCCTCTATCCTATCCTCTATCC
This sequence comes from Halictus rubicundus, assembly GCF_050948215.1. Classification (NCBI taxonomy): domain Eukaryota; kingdom Metazoa; phylum Arthropoda; class Insecta; order Hymenoptera; family Halictidae; genus Halictus; species Halictus rubicundus. The sequence goes on from NW_027488789.1 coordinate 56,547, forward strand.
TATCCTCTATCCTATCCTATCCTCTATCCTATCCTCTACCCTATCCTATCCTCTTTAATATCGTATACTCTATCCTATAATATCATCTATCCTATAATATCATCAATCCTATAATATCATCTATCCTATACTATCCTCTACCTTATCCTATCCTCTATCCTATCCAATTACGTATCCTATCCTCTATCCTATCCTTTCCTCTATCCTATCCTATCCTCTTTAATATCGTATACTCTATCCTATAATATCATCTATCCTATAATATCATCTATCCTATACTCTCCTCTACCTTATCCTATCCTCTATCCTATCCAATTACGTATCCTATCCTCTATCCTATCCTTTCCTCTATCCTATCCTATCCTCTATCCGATCCTCTATCCTATCCTATCCTCTATCCTATCCTCTATCCTATCCTCTATCCTATACTATCCTCTATCCTATCCTCTACCCTATACTATCCTCTTTAATATCGTATACTCTATCCTATAATATCATCTATCCTATAATATCATCTATCCTATCCTATCCCCTATCCTATCCTATCCTCTATCCTATCCTATCCTCTATCCTATCCTATCCTCTATCCTATCCTATCCTCTATCCTATCCTATCCTCTATCCTATCCTCTATCCTATCCTATCCTCTATCCTATCCTATCCTCTATCCTATCCTATCCTCTATCCTATCCTATCCTCTATCCTATCCTATCCTCTATCCTATCCTATCCTCTATCCTATCCTATCCTCTATCCTATCCTCTACCCTATACTATCCTCTTTAATATCGTATACTCTATCCTATAATATCATCTATCCTATAATATCATCTATCCTATACTCTCCTCTACCTTATCCTATCCTCTATCCTATCCAATTACGTATACTATCCTCTATCCTATCCTTTCCTCTATCCTATCCTATCGTCTATCCGATCCTCTATCCTATCCTATCCTCTATCCTATCCTCTACCCTATCCTATCCTCTTTAATATCGTATACTCTATCCTATAATATCATCTATCCTATAATATCATCTATCCTATAATATCATCTATCCTATCCTATCCTCTATCCTATCCTATCCTCTATTCTATCCTATCCTCTATCCTATCCTATCCTCTATCCTATCCTATCCTCTATCCTATCCTCTATCCTATCCTCTATCCTATCCTATCCTCTATCCTATCCTATCCTCTACCCTATCCTATCCTCTATCCTATCCTATCCTCTATCCTATCCTTTCCTCAATCCTATTATATCCTCTATCCTATCCTATCCTATCCTCTATCCTATCCATTATAATATCCTATCCTCTATTCTATCCTATCCTCTATCCTCTACTATCCTCTATCCTATCCTATCCTCTATCCTATCCTATCCTCTATCCGATCCTCTATCCAATCCTATCCTTTATCCTATCCTATCCTCTATCCTACTCTATCCTCTATCCTATCCTATCCTCTATCCTATCCTATCCTCTATCCGATCCTCTATCCTATCCTATCCTCTATCATATCCTATCCTCTATCCTATCCTATCCTCTATCCTATCCTATCCTCTATCCTATTATATCCTCTATCCTATCCTATCCTCTACCTTATCCTATACTCTATCCTATCCAATTACCTATCCTATCGTCTATCCTATCCTATCCTCTATCCTATCCTCTATCCTATCCTCTATCCTATCCTCTATCCTATCCTCTATCCTATCCTATCCTCTATCCTATCCTATCCTCTATCCTATCCTATCCTCTACCCTATCCTATCCTCTATCCTATCCTATCCTCTATCCTATCCTTTCCTCAATCCTATTATATCCTGTATCCTATCCTATCCTCTATCCTATCCTATCCTATCCTCTATCCTATCCATTATAATATCCTATCCTCTATTCTATCCTATCCTCTATCCTATACTATCCTCTATCCTATCCTATCCTCTATCCTATCATATCCTCTATCCGATCCTCTATCCCATCCTATCCTTTATCCTATCCTATCCTCTATCCTACTCTATCCTCTATCCTATCCTATCCTCTATCCTATCCTATCCTCTATCCTATCCTATCCTCTATCCGATCCTCTATCCTATCCTATCCTCTATCATATCCTATCCTCTATCCTATCCTATCCTCTATCCTATCCTATCCTCTATCCTATTATATCCTCTATCCTATCCTATCCTCCACCTTATCCTATACTCTATCCTATCCAATTACCTATCCTATCGTCTATCCTATCCTATCCTCTATCCTACCCTATCCTCTATCCTATACTATCCTCTACCTTATCCTATCCTCTATCCTATCCAATTACGTATCCTATCCTCTATCCTATCCTTTCCTCTATCCTATCCTATCCTCTATCCGATCCTCTATCCTATCCTATCCTCTATCCTATCCTCTATCCTATCCTCTATCCTATCCTATCCTCTATCCTATCCTCTACCCTATACTATCCTCTTTAATATCGTATACTCTATCCTATAATATCATCTATCCTATAATATCATCTATCCTATCATATCCTCTATCCTATCCTATCCTCTATCCTATCCTATCCTCTATCCTATCCACTATCCTATCCTATCCTCTATCCTATCCTCTATCCTATCCTATCCTCTATCCTATCCTATCCTCTATCCTATCCTATCCTCTATCATATCCTCTATCCTATCCTATCCTCTATCCTATCCTATCCTCTATCCTATCCTATCCTCTATCCTATCCTATCCTCTATCCTATCCTATCCTATCCTCTATCCTATCCTATCCTCTATCCTATCCTATCCTCTATCCTATACTATCCTCTACCTTATCCTATCCTCTATCCTATCCTATCCTATACCCTATCCTATCCTCTATCCTATCCTATCCTCTATCCTATCCTTTCCTCAATCCTATTATATCCTCTATCCTATCCTATCCTCTATCCTATCCTATCCTATCCTCTATCCTATCCTATCCTATCCTCTATCCTATCCTTTATAATATCCTATCCTCTATTCTATCCTATCCTCTATCCTATACTATCCTCTATCCTATCTTATCCTCTATCCTATCCTATCCCCTATCCGATCCTCTATCCAATCCTATCCTTTATCCTATCCTATCCTCTATCCTACTCTATCCTCTATCCTATCCTATACTCTATCCTATCCAATTACCTATCCTATCCTCTATCCTATCCTATCCTCTATCCTATCCTATCCTCTACCCTATCCTATCCTCTATCCGATCCTCTATCCTATCCTATCTTCTATCCTATCCTCTATCCTATCCTCTATCCTATCCTCTATCCTATCCTCTATCCTATCCTCTATCTTATCCTATCCTCTATCCTATCCTCTATCCTATCCTCTATCCTATCCTCTATCCTATCCTATCCTCTATCCTATCCTCTACCCTATCCTATCCTCTTTAATATCGTATACTCTATCCTATAATATCATCTATATTATCCTATCCTCTATCCTATCCTCTATCCTATCCTATCCTCTATCCTATCCTATCCTCTATCCTAACCTCTATCCTATCCTATCCTCTATCCTATCCTCTATCCTATCCTATCCTCTATCCTATCCTATCCTCTATCCTATCCTCTACCCTATACTATCCTCTTTAATATCGTATACTCTATCCTATAATATGATCTATCCTATAATATCATCAATCCTATAATATCATCTATCCAATAATATCATCTATCCTATACTACCCTCTACCTTATCCTATCCTCTATCCTATCCAATTACGTATCCTATCCTCTATCCTATCATTTCCTCTATCCTATCCTATCCTCTATCCGATCCTCTGTCCTATCCTATCCTCTATCCTATCCTCTATCCTATCCTCTATCCTATCCTATCCTCTATCCTATCCTCTACCCTATCCTATCCTCTTTAATATCGTATACTCTATCCTATAATATCATCTATCCTATAATATCATCTATCCTATCCTATCCTCTATCCTATCCTATCCTCTATTCTATCCTATCCTCTATCCTATACTATCCTCTATCCTATCCTATCCTCTATCTTATCCTATCCTCTATCCGATCCTCTATCCAATCCTATCCTTTATCCTATCCTATCCTCTATCCTACTCTATCCTCTATCCTATCCTCTATCCTATCCTATCCTCTATCCTATCCAATTACGTATCCTATCCTCTATCCTATCCTTTATAATATCCTATCCTATATTCTATCCTATCCTCTATCCTATACTATCCTCTATCCTATCCTACCCTCTATCCTATCCTATCCCCTATCCGATCCTCTATCCAATCCTATCCTTTATCCTATAATATCCTCTATCCTACTCTATCCTCTATCCTATCCTATCCTCTATCCTATCCTATCCTCTATCCGATCCTCTATCCTATCCTATCCTCTATCCGATCCTCTATCCTATCCTATCCTCTATCCTATCCTCTATCCTATCCTCTATCCTATCCTCTATCCTATCCTCTATCCTATCCTATCCTCTATCCTATCCTCTACCCTATCCTATCCTCTTTAATATCGTATACTCTATCCTATAATATCATCTATCCTATAATATCATCAATCCTATAATATCATCTATCCTATACTATCCTCTACCTTATCCTATCCTCTATCCTATTCAATTACGTATCCTATCCTCTATCCTATCCTTTCCTCTATCCTATCCTATCCTCTTTAATATCGTATACTCTATCCTATAATATCATCTATCCTATAATATCATCTATCCTATACTCTCCTCTACCTTATCCTATCCTCTATCCTATCCAATTACGTATCCTATCCTCTATCCTATCCTTTCCTCTATCCTATCCTATCCTCTATCCGATCCTCTATCCTATCCTATCCTCTATCCTATCCTCTATCCTATCCTCTATCCTATACTATCCTCTATCCTATCCTCTACCCTATACTATCCTCTTTAATATCGTATACTCTATCCTATAATATCATCTATCCTATAATATCATCTATCCTATCCTATCCTCTATCCTATCCTATCCTCTATCCTATCCTATCCTCTATCCTATCCTCTATCCTATCCTATCCTCTATCCTATCCTCATCCTATCCTATCCTCTATCCTATCCTATCCTCTATCCTATCCTCTACCCTATACTATCCTCTTTAATATCGTATACTCTATCCTATAATATCATCTATCCTATAATATCATCTATCCTATAATATCATCAATCCTATAATATCATCTATCCTATACTATCCTCTACCTTATCCTATCCTCTATCCTATCCAATTACGTATCCTATCCTCTATCCTATCCTTTCCTCTATCCTATCCTATCCTCTTTAATATCGTATACTCTATCCTATAATATCATCTATCCTATACTCTCCTCTACCTTATCCTATCCTCTATCCTATCCAATTACGTATCCTATCCTCTATCCTATCCTTTCCTCTATCCTATCCTATCCTCTATCCGATCCTCTATCCTCTATCCTATCCTCTATCCTATCCTCTATCCTATACTATCCTCTATCCTATCCTCTACCCTATACTATCCTCTTTAATATCGTATACTCTATCCTATAATATCATCTATCCTATGATATCATCTATCCTATCCTATCCCCTATCCTATCCTATCCTCTATCCTATCCTCTATCCTATCCTATCCTCTATCCTATCCTCTATCCTATCCTATCCTCTATCCTATCCTATCCTCTATCCTATCCTATCCTCTATCTTATCCTATCCTCTATCCTATCCTATCCTCTATCCTATCCTCTACCCTATACTATCCTCTTTAATATCGTATACTCTATCCTATAATATCATCTATCTTATAATATCATCAATCCTATAATATCATCTATCCTATACTATCCTCTACCTTATCGTATCCTCTATCCTATCCAATTACGTATCCTATCCTCTATCCTATCCTTTCCTCTATCCTATCCTATCCTCTTTAATATCGTATACTCTATCCTATAATATCATCTATCCTATAATATCATCTATCCTATACTCTCCTCTACCTTATCCTATCCTCTATCCTATCCAATTACGTATACTATCCTCTATCCTATCCTTTCCTCTATCCTATCCTATCGTCTATCCGATCCTCTATCCTATCCTATCCTCTATCCTATCCTCTACCCCATCCTATCCTCTTTAATATCGTATACTCTATCCTATAATATCATCTATCCTATAATATCATCTATCCTATAATATCATCTATCCTATCCTATCCTCTATCCTATCCTATCCTCTATTCTATCCTATCCTCTATCCTATCCTATCCTCTATCCTATCCTATCCTCTATCCTATCCTCTATCCTATCCTCTATCCTATCCTATCCTCTATCCTATCCTATCCTCTATCCTATCCTATCCTCTACCCTATCCTATCCTCTATCCTATCCTATCCTCTATCCTATACTATCCTCTACCTTATCCTATCCTCTATCCTATCCAATTACGTATCCTATCCTCTATCCTATCATTTCCTCTATCCTATCCTATCCTCTATCCGATCCTCTGTCCTATCCTATCCTATCCCCTATCCTATCCTCTATCCTATCCTATCCTCTATCCTATCCTATCCTCTATTCTATCCTATCCTCTATCCTATACTATCCTCTATCTTATCCTATCCTCTATCCGATCCTCTATCCAATCCTATCCTTTATCCTATCCTATCCTCTATCCTACTCTATCCTCTATCCTATCCTCTATCCTATCCTATCCTCTATCCTATCCTATCCTATCCTCTATCCTATCCATTATAATATCCTATCCTCTATTCTATCCTATCCTCTATCCTATACTATCCTCTATCCTATCCTATCCTCTATCCTATCCTATCCTCTATCCGATCCTCTATCCCATCCTATCCTTTATCCTATCCTATCCTCTATCCTACTCTATCCTCTATCCTATCCTATCCTCTATTCTATCCTATCCTCTATCCTATACTATCCTCTATCCTATCCTACCCTCTATGCTATCCTATCCTCTATCCGATCCTCTATCCTATCCTATCCTCTATCCTATCCTCTATCCTATCCTCTATCCTATCCTCTATCCTATCCTCTATCCTATCCTCTATCCTATCCTATCCTCTATCCTATCCTCTACCCTATCCTATCCTCTTTAATATCGTATACTCTATCCTATAATATCATCTATCCTATAATATCATCAATCCTATAATATCATCTATCCTATACTATCCTCTACCTTATCCTATCCTCTATCCTATCCAATTACGTATCCTATCCTCTATCCTATCCTTTCCTCTATCCTATCCTATCCTCTTTAATATCGTATACTCTATCCTATAATATCATCTATCCTATAATATCATCTATCCTATACTCTCCTCTACCTTATCCTATCCTCTATCCTATCCAATTACGTATCCTATCCTCTATCCTATCCTTTCCTCTATCCTATCCTATCCTCTATCCGATCCTCTATCCTATCCTATCCTCTATCCTATCCTCTATCCTATCCTCTATCCTATACTATCCTCTATCCTATCCTCTACCCTATACTATCCTCTTTAATATCGTATACTCTATCCTATAATATCATCTATCCTATAATATCATCTATCCTATCCTATCCCCTATCCTATCCTATCCTCTATCCTATCCTATCCTCTATCCTATCCTATCCTCTATCCTATCCTATCCTCTATCCTATCCTATCCTCTATCCTATCCTCTATCCTATCCTATCCTCTATCCTATCCTATCCTCTATCCTATCCTATCCTCTATCCTATCCTATCCTCTATCCTATCCTATCCTCTATCCTATCCTATCCTCTATCCTATCCTATCCTCTATCCTATCCTCTACCCTATACTATCCTCTTTAATATCGTATACTCTATCCTATAATATCATCTATCCTATAATATCATCTATCCTATACTCTCCTCTACCTTATCCTATCCTCTATCCTATCCAATTACGTATACTATCCTCTATCCTATCCTTTCCTCTATCCTATCCTATCGTCTATCCGATCCTCTATCCTATCCTATCCTCTATCCTATCCTCTACCCTATCCTATCCTCTTTAATATCGTATACTCTATCCTATAATATCATCTATCCTATAATATCATCTATCCTATAATATCATCTATCCTATCCTATCCTCTATCCTATCCTATCCTCTATTCTATCCTATCCTCTATCCTATCCTATCCTCTATCCTATCCTATCCTCTATCCTATCCTCTATCCTATCCTCTATCCTATCCTATCCTCTATCCTATCCTATCCTCTACCCTATCCTATCCTCTATCCTATCCTATCCTCTATCCTATCCTTTCCTCAATCCTATTATATCCTCTATCCTATCCTATCCTATCCTCTATCCTATCCATTATAATATCCTATCCTCTATTCTATCCTATCCTCTATCCTCTACTATCCTCTATCCTATCCTATCCTCTATCCTATCCTATCCTCTATCCGATCCTCTATCCAATCCTATCCTTTATCCTATCCTATCCTCTATCCTACTCTATCCTCTATCCTATCCTATCCTCTATCCTATCCTATCCTCTATCCGATCCTCTATCCTATCCTATCCTCTATCATATCCTATCCTCTATCCTATCCTATCCTCTATCCTATCCTATCCTCTATCCTATTATATCCTCTATCCTATCCTATCCTCTACCTTATCCTATACTCTATCCTATCCAATTACCTATCCTATCGTCTATCCTATCCTATCCTCTATCCTATCCTCTATCCTATCCTCTATCCTATCCTCTATCCTATCCTCTATCCTATCCTATCCTCTATCCTATCCTATCCTCTATCCTATCCTATCCTCTACCCTATCCTATCCTCTATCCTATCCTATCCTCTATCCTATCCTTTCCTCAATCCTATTATATCCTGTATCCTATCCTATCCTCTATCCTATCCTATCCTCTATCCTATCCTATCCTCTATCCTATCATATCCTCTATCCGATCCTCTATCCCATCCTATCCTTTATCCTATCCTATCCTCTATCCTACTCTATCCTCTATCCTATCCTATCCTCTATCCTATCCTATCCTCTATCCTATCCTATCCTCTATCCGATCCTCTATCCTATCCTATCCTCTATCATATCCTATCCTCTATCCTATCCTATCCTCTATCCTATCCTATCCTCTATCCTATTATATCCTCTATCCTATCCTATCCTCTACCTTATCCTATACTCTATCCTATCCAATTACCTATCCTATCGTCTATCCTATCCTATCCTCTATCCTACCCTATCCTCTATCCTATACTATCCTCTACCTTATCCTATCCTCTATCCTATCCAATTACGTATCCTATCCTCTATCCTATCCTTTCCTCTATCCTATCCTATCCTCTATCCGATCCTCTATCCTATCCTATCCTCTATCCTATCCTCTATCCTATCCTCTATCCTATCCTATCCTCTATCCTATCCTCTACCCTATACTATCCTCTTTAATATCGTATACTCTATCCTATAATATCATCTATCCTATAATATCATCTATCCTATCATATCCTCTATCCTATCCTATCCTCTATCCTATCCTATCCTCTATCCTATCCACTATCCTATCCTATCCTCTATCCTATCCTCTATCCTATCCTATCCTCTATCCTATCCTATCCTCTATCCTATCCTATCCTCTATCATATCCTCTATCCTATCCTATCCTCTATCCTATCCTATCCTCTATCCTATCCTATCCTCTATCCTATCCTATCCTCTATCCTATCCTATCCTATCCTCTATCCTATCCTATCCTCTATCCTATCCTATCCTCTATCCTATACTATCCTCTACCTTATCCTATCCTCTATCCTATCCTATCCTATACCCTATCCTATCCTCTATCCTATCCTATCCTCTATCCTATCCTTTCCTCAATCCTATTATATCCTCTATCCTATCCTATCCTCTATCCTATCCTATCCTATCCTCTATCCTATCCTATCCTATCCTCTATCCTATCCTTTATAATATCCTATCCTCTATTCTATCCTATCCTCTATCCTATACTATCCTCTATCCTATCTTATCCTCTATCCTATCCTATCCCCTATCCGATCCTCTATCCAATCCTATCCTTTATCCTATCCTATCCTCTATCCTACTCTATCCTCTATCCTATCCTATACTCTATCCTATCCAATTACCTATCCTATCCTCTATCCTATCCTATCCTCTATCCTATCCTATCCTCTACCCTATCCTATCCTCTATCCGATCCTCTATCCTATCCTATCTTCTATCCTATCCTCTATCCTATCCTCTATCCTATCCTCTATCCTATCCTCTATCCTATCCTCTATCTTATCCTATCCTCTATCCTATCCTCTATCCTATCCTCTATCCTATCCTCTATCCTATCCTATCCTCTATCCTATCCTCTACCCTATCCTATCCTCTTTAATATCGTATACTCTATCCTATAATATCATCTATATTATCCTATCCTCTATCCTATCCTCTATCCTATCCTATCCTCTATCCTATCCTATCCTCTATCCTAACCTCTATCCTATCCTATCCTCTATCCTATCCTCTATCATATCCTATCCTCTATCCTATCCTATCCTCTATCCTATCCTCTACCCTATACTATCCTCTTTAATATCGTATACTCTATCCTATAATATGATCTATCCTATAATATCATCAATCCTATAATATCATCTATCCAATAATATCATCTATCCTATACTACCCTCTACCTTATCCTATCCTCTATCCTATCCAATTACGTATCCTATCCTCTATCCTATCATTTCCTCTATCCTATCCTATCCTCTATCCGATCCTCTGTCCTATCCTATCCTCTATCCTATCCTCTATCCTATCCTCTATCCTATCCTATCCTCTATCCTATCCTCTACCCTATCCTATCCTCTTTAATATCGTATACTCTATCCTATAATATCATCTATCCTATAATATCATCTATCCTATCCTATCCTCTATCCTATCCTATCCTCTATTCTATCCTATCCTCTATCCTATACTATCCTCTATCCTATCCTATCCTCTATCTTATCCTATCCTCTATCCGATCCTCTATCCAATCCTATCCTTTATCCTATCCTATCCTCTATCCTACTCTATCCTCTATCCTATCCTCTATCCTATCCTATCCTCTATCCTATCCAATTACGTATCCTATCCTCTATCCTATCCTTTATAATATCCTATCCTATATTCTATCCTATCCTCTATCCTATACTATCCTCTATCCTATCCTACCCTCTATCCTATCCTATCCCCTATCCGATCCTCTATCCAATCCTATCCTTTATCCTATAATATCCTCTATCCTACTCTATCCTCTATCCTATCCTATCCTCTATCCTATCCTATCCTCTATCCGATCCTCTATCCTATCCTATCCTCTATCCGATCCTCTATCCTATCCTATCCTCTATCCTATCCTCTATCCTATCCTCTATCCTATCCTCTATCCTATCCTCTATCCTATCCTATCCTCTATCCTATCCTCTACCCTATCCTATCCTCTTTAATATCGTATACTCTATCCTATAATATCATCTATCCTATAATATCATCAATCCTATAATATCATCTATCCTATACTATCCTCTACCTTATCCTATCCTCTATCCTATTCAATTACGTATCCTATCCTCTATCCTATCCTTTCCTCTATCCTATCCTATCCTCTTTAATATCGTATACTCTATCCTATAATATCATCTATCCTATAATATCATCTATCCTATACTCTCCTCTACCTTATCCTATCCTCTATCCTATCCAATTACGTATCCTATCCTCTATCCTATCCTTTCCTCTATCCTATCCTATCCTCTATCCGATCCTCTATCCTATCCTATCCTCTATCCTATCCTCTATCCTATCCTCTATCCTATCCTCTATCCTATACTATCCTCTATCCTATCCTCTACCCTATACTATCCTCTTTAATATCGTATACTCTATCCTATAATATCATCTATCCTATAATATCATCTATCCTATCCTATCCTCTATCCTATCCTATCCTCTATCCTATCCTATCCTCTATCCTATCCTCTATCCTATCCTATCCTCTATCCTATCCTCATCCTATCCTATCCTCTATCCTATCCTATCCTCTATCCTATCCTCTACCCTATACTATCCTCTTTAATATCGTATACTCTATCCTATAATATCATCTATCCTATAATATCATCTATCCTATAATATCATCAATCCTATAATATCATCTATCCTATACTATCCTCTACCTTATCCTATCCTCTATCCTATCCAATTACGTATCCTATCCTCTATCCTATCCTTTCCTCTATCCTATCCTATCCTCTTTAATATCGTATACTCTATCCTATAATATCATCTATCCTATACTCTCCTCTACCTTATCCTATCCTCTATCCTATCCAATTACGTATCCTATCCTCTATCCTATCCTTTCCTCTATCCTATCCTATCCTCTATCCGATCCTCTATCCTCTATCCTATCCTCTATCCTATCCTCTATCCTATACTATCCTCTATCCTATCCTCTACCCTATACTATCCTCTTTAATATCGTATACTCTATCCTATAATATCATCTATCCTATGATATCATCTATCCTATCCTATCCCCTATCCTATCCTATCCTCTATCCTATCCTCTATCCTATCCTATCCTCTATCCTATCCTCTATCCTATCCTATCCTCTATCCTATCCTATCCTCTATCCTATCCTATCCTCTATCTTATCCTATCCTCTATCCTATCCTATCCTCTATCCTATCCTCTACCCTATACTATCCTCTTTAATATCGTATACTCTATCCTATAATATCATCTATCTTATAATATCATCAATCCTATAATATCATCTATCCTATACTATCCTCTACCTTATCGTATCCTCTATCCTATCCAATTACGTATCCTATCCTCTATCCTATCCTTTCCTCTATCCTATCCTATCCTCTTTAATATCGTATACTCTATCCTATAATATCATCTATCCTATAATATCATCTATCCTATACTCTCCTCTACCTTATCCTATCCTCTATCCTATCCAATTACGTATACTATCCTCTATCCTATCCTTTCCTCTATCCTATCCTATCGTCTATCCGATCCTCTATCCTATCCTATCCTCTATCCTATCCTCTACCCCATCCTATCCTCTTTAATATCGTATACTCTATCCTATAATATCATCTATCCTATAATATCATCTATCCTATAATATCATCTATCCTATCCTATCCTCTATCCTATCCTATCCTCTATTCTATCCTATCCTCTATCCTATCCTATCCTCTATCCTATCCTATCCTCTATCTTATCCTATCCTCTATCCTATCCTATCCTCTATCCTATCCTCTACCCTATCCTATCCTCTTTAATATCGTATACTCTATCCTATAATATCATCTATCCTATAATATCATCAATCCTATAATATCATCTATCCTATACTATCCTCTACCTTATCCTATCCTCTATCCTATTCAATTACGTATCCTATCCTCTATCCTATCCTTTCCTCTATCCTATCCTATCCTCTTTAATATCGTATACTCTATCCTATAATATCATCTATCCTATAATATCATCTATCCTATACTCTCCTCTACCTTATCCTATCCTCTATCCTATCCAATTACGTATCCTATCCTCTATCCTATCCTTTCCTCTATCCTATCCTATCCTCTATCCGATCCTCTATCCTGTCCTATCCTCTATCCTATCCTCTATCCTATCCTCTATCCTATACTATCCTCTATCCTATCCTCTACCCTATACTATCCTCTTTAATATCGTATACTCTATCCTATAATATCATCTATCCTATAATATCATCAATCCTATAATATCATCTATCCTATACTATCCTCTACCTTATCCTATCCTCTATCCTATCCAATTACGTATCCTATCCTCTATCCTATCCTTTCCTCTATCCTATCCTATCCTCTTTAATATCGTATACTCTATCCTATAATATCATCTATCCTATACTCTCCTCTACCTTATCCTATCCTCTATCCTATCCAATTACGTATCCTATCCTCTATCCTATACTATCCTCTATCCTATCCTCTACCCTATACTATCCTCTTTAATATCGTATACTCTATCCTATAATATCATCTATCCTATGATATCATCTATCCTATCCTATCCCCTATCCTATCCTATCCTCTATCCTATCCTCTATCCTATCCTATCCTCTATCCTATCCTCTATCCTATCCTATCCTCTATCCTATCCTATCCTCTATCCTATCCTATCCTCTATCTTATCCTATCCTCTATCCTATCCTATCCTCTATCCTATCCTATCCTCTATCCTATCCTCTACCCTATACTATCCTCTTTAATATCGTATACTCTATCCTATAATATCATCTATCTTATAATATCATCAATCCTATAATATCATCTATCCTATACTATCCTCTACCTTATCGTATCCTCTATCCTATCCAATTACGTATCCTATCCTCTATCCTATCCTTTCCTCTATCCTATCCTATCCTCTTTAATATCGTATACTCTATCCTATAATATCATCTATCCTATAATATCATCTATCCTATACTCTCCTCTACCTTATCCTATCCTCTATCCTATCCAATTACGTATACTATCCTCTATCCTATCCTTTCCTCTATCCTATCCTATCGTCTATCCGATCCTCTATCCTATCCTATCCTCTATCCTATCCTCTACCCCATCCTATCCTCTTTAATATCGTATACTCTATCCTATAATATCATCTATCCTATAATATCATCTATCCTATAATATCATCTATCCTATCCTATCCTCTATCCTATCCTATCCTCTATTCTATCCTATCCTCTATCCTATCCTATCCTCTATCCTATCCTATCCTCTATCCTATCCTCTATCCTATCCTCTATCCTATCCTATCCTCTATCCTATCCTATCCTCTATCCTATCCTATCCTCTACCCTATCCTATCCTCTATCCTATCCTATCCTCTATCCTATCCTTTCCTCAATCCTATTATATCCTCTATCCTATCCTATCCTATCCTCTATCCTATCCATTATAATATCCTATCCTCTATTCTATCCTATCCTCTATCCTCTACTATCCTCTATCCTATCCTATCCTCTATCCTATCCTATCCTCTATCCTATCCTATCCTCTATCCTATCCTATCCTCTATCCTATTATATCCTCTATCCTATCCTATCCTCTACCTTATCCTATACTCTATCCTATCCAATTACCTATCCTATCGTCTATCCTATCCTATCCTCTATCCTATCCTCTATCCTATCCTCTATCCTATCCTCTATCCTATCCTCTATCCTATCCTATCCTCTATCCTATCCTATCCTCTATCCTATCCTATCCTCTACCCTATCCTATCCTCTATCCTATCCTATCCTCTATCCTATCCTTTCCTCAATCCTATTATATCCTCTATCCTATCCTATCCTATCCTCTATCCTATCCATTATAATATCCTATCCTCTATTCTATCCTATCCTCTATCCTATACTATCCTCTATCCTATCCTATCCTCTATCCTATCATATCCTCTATCCGATCCTCTATCCCATCCTATCCTTTATCCTATCCTATCCTCTATCCTACTCTATCCTCTATCCTATCCTATCCTCTATCCTATCCTATCCTCTATCCTATCCTATCCTCTATCCGATCCTCTATCCTATCCTATCCTCTATCATATCCTATCCTCTATCCTATCCTATCCTCTATCCTATCCTATCCTCTATCCTATTATATCCTCTATCCTATCCTATCCTCTACCTTATCCTATACTCTATCCTATCCAATTACCTATCCTATCGTCTATCCTATCCTATCCTCTATCCTACCCTATCCTCTATCCTATACTATCCTCTACCTTATCCTATCCTCTATCCTATCCAATTACGTATCCTATCCTCTATCCTATCCTTTCCTCTATCCTATCCTATCCTCTATCCGATCCTCTATCCTATCCTATCCTCTATCCTATCCTCTATCCTATCCTCTATCCTATCCTATCCTCTATCCTATCCTCTACCCTATCCTATCCTCTTTAATATCGTATACTCTATCCTATAATATCATCTATCCTATAATATCATCTATCCTATAATATCATCTATCCTATCCTATCCTCTATCCTATCCTATCCTCTATTCTATCCTATCCTCTATCCTATCCTATCCTCTATCCTATCCTATCCTCTATCCTATCCTCTATCCTATCCTCTATCCTATCCTCTATCCTATCCTATCCTCTATCCTATCCTATCCTCTATCCTATCCTATCCTCTACCCTATCCTATCCTCTATCCTATCCTATCCTCTATCCTATCCTTTCCTCAATCCTATTATATCCTCTATCCTATCCTATCCTATCCTCTATCCTATCCATTATAATATCCTATCCTCTATTCTATCCTATCCTCTATCCTCTACTATCCTCTATCCTATCCTATCCTCTATCCTATCCTATCCTCTATCCGATCCTCTATCCAATCCTATCCTTTATCCTATCCTATCCTCTATCCTACTCTATCCTCTATCCTATCCTATCCTCTATCCTATCCTATCCTCTATCCGATCCTCTATCCTATCCTATCCTCTATCATATCCTATCCTCTATCCTATCCTATCCTCTATCCTATCCTATCCTCTATCCTATTATATCCTCTATCCTATCCTATCCTCTACCTTATCCTATACTCTATCCTATCCAATTACCTATCCTATCGTCAATCCTATCCTATCCTCTATTCTATCCTCTATCCTATCCTCTATCCTATCCTCTATCCTATCCTATCCTCTATCCTATCCTATCCTCTATCCTATCCTATCCTTTATCCTATCCTATCCTCTATCCTATCCTATCCTCTATCCTATACTATCCTCTACCTTATCCTATCCTCTATCCTATCCAATTACGTATCCTATCCTCTATCCTATCCTTTCCTCTATCCTATCCTATCCTCTATCCGATCCTCTATCCTATCCTATCCTCTATCCTATCCTCTATCCTATCCTATCCTCTATCCGATCCTCTATCCAATCCTATCCTTTATCCTATCCTATCCTCTATCCTACTCTATCCTCTATCCTATCCTATCCTCTATCCTATCCTATCCTCTATCCGATCCTCTATCCTATCCTATCCTCTATCATATCCTATCCTCTATCCTATCCTATCCTCTATCCTATCCTATCCTCTATCCTATTATATCCTCTATCCTATCCTATCCTCTACCTTATCCTATACTCTATCCTATCCAATTACCTATCCTATCGTCAATCCTATCCTATCCTCTATTCTATCCTCTATCCTATCCTCTATCCTATCCTCTATCCTATCCTATCCTCTATCCTATCCTATCCTCTATCCTATCCTATCCTTTATCCTATCCTATCCTCTATCCTATCCTATCCTCTATCCTATACTATCCTCTACCTTATCCTATCCTCTATCCTATCCAATTACGTATCCTATCCTCTATCCTATCCTTTCCTCTATCCTATCCTATCCTCTATCCGATCCTCTATCCTATCCTATCCTCTATCCTATCCTCTATCCTATCCTATCCTCTATCCTATCCTCTACCCTATACTATCCTCTTTAATATCGTATACTCTATCCTATAATATCATCTATCCTATAATATCATCTATCCTATCCTATCCTCTATCCTATCCTATCCTCTATCCTATCCTATCCTCTACCCTATCCTATCCTCTATCGTATCCTATCCTCTATCCTATCCTTTCCTCAATCCTATTATATCCTCTATCCTATCCTATCATCTATCCTATCCTATCCTATCCTCTATCCTATCCATTATAATATCCTATCCTCTATTCTATCCTATCCTCTATCCTATACTATCCTCTATCCTATCCTATCCTCTATCCTATCCTATCCTCTATCCGATCCTCTATCCCATCCTATCCTTTATCCTATCCTATCCTCTATCCTACTCTATCCTCTATCCTATCCTATCCTCTATCCTATCCTATCCTCTATCCTATCCTATCCTCTATCCGATCCTCTATCCTATCCTATCCTCTATCATATCCTATCCTCTATCCTATCCTATCCCCTATCCTATCCTATCCTCTATCCTATTATATCCTCTATCCTATCCTATCCTCTACCTTATCCTATACTCTATCCTATCCAATTACCTATCCTATCGTCTATCCTATCCTATCCTCTATCCTATCCTATCCTCTATCCTATACTATCCTCTACCTTATCCTATCCTCTATCCTATCCAATTACGTATCCTATCCTCTATCCTATCCTTTCCTCTATCCTATCCTATCCTCTATCCGATCCTCTATCCTATCCTATCCTCTATCCTATCCTCTATCCTATCCTCTATCCTATCCTATCCTCTATCCTATCCTCTACCCTATACTATCCTCTTTAATATCGTATACTCTATCCTATAATATCATCTATCCTATAATATCATCTATCCTATCATATCCTCTATCCTATCCTATCCTCTATCCTATCCTATCCTCTATCCTATCCTCTATCCTATCCTATCCTCTATCCTATCCTATCCTCTATCCTATCCTATCCTCTATCCTATCCTATCCTATCCTCTATCCTATCCTATCCTATCCTCTATCCTATACTATCCTCTACCTTATCCTATCCTCTATCCTATCCTATCCTATACCCTATCCTATCCTCTATCCTATCCTATCCTCTATCCTATCCTTTCCTCAATCCTATTATATCCTCTATCCTATCCTATCCTCTATCCTATCCTATCCTATCCTCTATCCTATCCTATCCTATCCTCTTTCCTATCCTTTATAATATCCTATCCTCTATTCTATCCTATCCTCTATCCTATACTATCCTCTATCCTATCTTATCCTCTATCCTATCCTATCCCCTATCCGATCCTCTATCCAATCCTATCCTTTATCCTATCCTATCCTCTATCCTACTCTATCCTCTATCCTATCCTATACTCTATCCTATCCAATTACCTATCCTATCCTCTATCCTATCCTATCCTCTATCCTATCCTATCCTCTACCCTATCCTATCCTCTATCCGATCCTCTTTCCTATCCTATCTTCTATCCTATCCTCTATCCTATCCTCTATCCTATCCTCTATCCTATCCTCTATCCTATCCTCTATCCTATCCTCTATCCTATCCTCTATCCTATCCTCTATCCTATCCTATCCTCTATCCTATCCTCTACCCTATCCTATCCTCTTTAATATCGTATACTCTATCCTATAATATCATCTATATTATCCTATCCTCTATCCTATCCTCTATCCTATCCTATCCTCTATCCTATCCTACCTCTATCCTATCCTCTATCCTATCCTATCCTCTATCCTATCCTATCCTCTATCCTATCCTATCCTCTATCCTATCCTATCCTCTATTCTATCCTATCCTCTATCCTATACTATCCTCTATCCTATCCTATCCTCTACCCTATACTATCCTCTTTAATATCGTATACTCTATCCTATAATATCATCTATCCTATAATATCATCTATCCTATCCTATCCTCTATCCTATCCTATCCTCTATCCTATCCTATCCTCTATCCTATCCTCTATCCTATCCTCTATCCTATCCTATCCTCTATCCTATCCTCTATCCTATCCTATCCTCTATCCTATCCTATCCTCTATCCTATCCTCTACCCTATACTATCCTCTTTAATATCGTATACTCTATCCTATAATATCATCTATCCTATAATATCATCAATCCTATAATATCATCTATCCTATACTATCCTCTACCTTATCGTATCCTCTATCCTATCCAATTACGTATCCTATCCTCAACCTTATCCTATCCTCTATCCTATCCAATTACGTATCCTATCCTCTATCCTATCCTATCCTCTATCCTATCCTATCCTCTATCCGATCCTCTATCCTATCCTATCCTCTATCCTATCCTATCCTCTATCCGATCCTCTATCCTATCCTATCCTCTATCCTATCCTCTATCCTATCCTCTATCCTATCCTCTATCCTATCCTCTATCCTATCCTATCCTCTATCCTATCCTCTACCCTATCCTATCCTCTTTAATATCGTATACTCTATCCTATAATATCATCTATCCTATAATATCATCAATCCTATAATACCATCTATCCTATACTATCCTCTACCTTATCCTATCCTCTATCCTATCCAATTACGTATCCTATCCTGTATCCTATCCTTTCCTCTATCCTATCCTATCCTCTTTAATATCGTATACTCTATCCTATAATATCATCTATCCTATAATATCATCTATCCTATACTCTCCTCTACCTTATCCTATCCTCTATCCTATCCAATTACGTATCCTATCCTCTATCCTATCCTTTCCTCTATCCTATCCTATCCTCTATCCGATCCTCTATCCTATCCTATCCTCTATCCTATCCTCTATCCTATCCTCTATCCTATCCTCTATCCTATACTATCCTCTATCCTATCCTCTACCCTATACTATCCTCTTTAATATCGTATACTCTATCCTATAATATCATCTATCCTATAATATCATCTATCCTATCCTATCCTCTATCCTATCCTATCCTCTATCCTATCCTATCCTCTATCCTATCCTCTATCCTATCCTATCCTCTATCCTATCCTCTATCCTATCCTATCCTCTATCCTATCCTATCCTCTATCCTATCCTATCCTCTATCCTATCCTCTACCCTATACTATCCTCTTTAATATCGTATACTCTATCCTATAATATCATCTATCCTATAATATCATCAATCCTATAATATCATCTATCCTATACTATCCTCTACCTTATCGTATCCTCTATCCTATCCAATTACGTATCCTATCCTCTATCCTATCCTTTCCTCTATCCTATCCTATCCTCTTTAATATCGTATACTCTATCCTATAATATCATCTATCCTATAATATCATCTATCCTATACTCTCCTCTACCTTATCCTATCCTCTATCCTATCCAATTACGTATACTATCCTCTATCCTATCCTTTCCTCTATCCTATCCTATCGTCTATCCTATCCTCTATCCTATCCTCTATCCTATCCTCTATCCTATCCTATCCTCTATCCTATCCTCTACCCTATCCTATCCTCTTTAATATCGTATACTCTATCCTATAATATCATCTATCCTATAATATCATCTATCCTATAATATCATCTATCCTACCCTATCCTCTATCCTATCCTATCCTCTATTCTATCCTATCCTCTATCCTATCCTATCCTCTATCCTATCCTATCCTCTATCCTATCCTCTATCCTATCCTCTATCCTATCCTCTATCCTATCCTATCCTCTATCCTATCCTATCCTCTATCCTATCCTATCCTCTACCCTATCCTATCTTCTATCCTATCCTAGCCTCTATCCTATCCTTTCCTCAATCCTATTATATCCTCTATCCTATCCTATCCTCTATCCTGTCCTATCCTATCCTCTATCCTATCAATTATAATATCCTATCCTCTATTCTATCCTATCCTCTATCCTCTACTATCCTCTATCCTATCCTATCCTCTATCCTATCCTATCCTCTATCCGAACCTCTATCCAATCCTATCCTTTATCCTATCCTATCCTCTATCCTACTCTATCCTCTATTCTATCCTATCCTCTATCCTATCCTATCCTCTATCCGATCCTCTATCCTATCCTATCCTCTATCATATCCTATCCTCTATCCTATCCTATCCTCTATCCTATCCTATCCTCTATCCTATTATATCCTCTATCCTATCCTATCCTCTACCTTATCCTATACTCTATCCTATCCAATTACCTATCCTCTATCCTATCCTCTATCCTATCCTATCCTCTATCCTATCCTATCCTCTATCCTATCCTATCCTTTATCCTATCCTATCCTCTATCCTATCCTATCCTCTATCCTATACTATCCTCTACCTTATCCTATCCTCTATCCTATCCAATTACGTATCCTATCCTCTATCCTATCCTTTCCTCTATCCTATCCTATCCTCTATCCGATCCTCTATCCTATCCTATCCTCTATCCTATCCTCTATCCTATCCTATCCTCTATCCTATCCTCTACCCTATACTATCCTCTTTAATATCGTATACTCTATCCTATAATATCATCTATCCTATAATATCATCTATCCTATCCTATCCTCTATCCTATCCTATCCTCTACCCTATCCAATCCTCTATCCTATCCTATCCTCTATCCTATCCTTTCCTCAATCCTATTATATCCTCTATCCTATCCTATCCTCTATCCTATACTATCCTCTACCTTATCCTATCCTCTATCCTATCCAATTACGTATCCTATCCTCTATCCTATCCTTTCCTCTATCCTATCCTATCCTCTATCCTATCCTATCCTCTATCCTATCCTATCCTCTATCCTATCCTATCCTCTACCCTATCCAATCCTCTATCCTATCCTATCCTCTATCCTATCCTATCCTCTATCCTATACTATCCTCTATCCTATCCTATCCTCTATCCGATCCTCTATCCTATCCTATCCTCTATCATATCCTATCCTCTATCCTATCCTATCCTCTATCCTATCCTATCCTCTATCCTATTATATCCTCTATCCTATCCTATCCTCTACCTTATCCTATACTCTATCCTATCCAATTACCTATCCTATCGTCTATCCTATCCTATCCTCTATCCTATCCTCTATCCTATCCTCTATCCTATCCTATCCTCTATCCTATCCTATCCTCTATCCTATCCTATCCTTTATCCTATCCTATCCTCTATCCTATCCTATCCTCTATCCTATACTATCCTCTACCTTATCCCATCCTCTATCCTATCCTCTACCCTATACTATCCTCTTTAATATCGTATACTCTATCCTATAATATCATCTATCCTATAATATCATCTATCCTATCCTATCCTCTATCCTATCCTATCCTCTATCCTATCCTATCCTCTACCCTATCCAATCCTCTATCCTATCCTATCCTCTATCCTATCCTTTCCTCAATCCTATTATATCCTCTATCATATCCTATCCTCTATCCTATCCTATCCTCTATCCTATCCTATCCTCTATCCTATTTAATCCTCTATCCTATCCTATCCTCTACCTTATCCTATACTCTATCCTATCCAATTACCTATCCTATCGTCTATCCTATCCTATCCTCTATCCTATCCTCTATCCTATCCTCTATCCTATCCTCTATCCTATCCTATCCTCTATCCTATCCTATCCTCTATCCTATCCTATCCTTTATCCTATCCTATCCTCTATCCTATCCTATCCTCTATCCTATACTATCCTCTACCTTATCCTATCCTCTATCCTATCCAATTACGTATCCTATCCTCTATCCTATCCTTTCCTCTATCCTATCCTATCCTCTATCCGATCCTCTATCCTATCCTATCCTTTATCCTATCCTATCCTCTATCCTATCCTATCCTCTATCCTATACTATCCTCTACCTTATCCTATCCTCTATCCTATCCAATTACGTATCCTATCCTCTATCCTATCCTTTCCTCTATCCTATCCTATCCTCTATCCGATCCTCTATCCTATCCTATCCTCTATCCTATCCTCTATCCTATCCTATCCTCTATCCTATCCTCTACCCTATACTATCCTCTTTAATATCGTATACTCTATCCTATAATATCATCTATCCTATAATATCATCTATCCTATCCTATCCTCTATCCTATCCTATCCTCTATCCTATCCTATCCTCTACCCTATCCTATCCTCTATCCTATCCTATCCTCTATCCTATCCTTTCCTCAATCCTATTATATCCTCTATCCTATCCTATCCTCTATCCTATCCTATCCTATCCTCTATCCTATCCATTATAATATCCTATCCTCTATTCTATCCTATCCTCTATCCTATACTATCCTCTATCCTATCCTATCCTCTATCCTATCCCATCCTCTATCCGATCCTCTATCCCATCCTATCCTTTATCCTATCCTATCCTCTATCCTACTCTATCCTCTATCCTATCCTATCCTCTATCCTATCCTATCCTCTATCCTATCCTATCCTCTATCCGATCCTCTATCCTATCCTATCCTCTATCATATCCTATCCTCTATCCTATCCTATCCTCTATCCTATCCTATCCTCTATCCTATTATATCCTCTATCCTATCCTATCCTCTACCTTATCCTATACTCTATCCTATCCAATTACCTATCCTATCGTCTATCCTATCCTATCCTCTATCCTATCCTATCCTCTATCCTATACTATCCTCTACCTTATCCTATCCTCTATCCTATCCAATTACGTATCCTATCCTCTATCCTATCCTTTCCTCTATCCTATCCTATCCTCTATCCGATCCTCTATCCTATCCTATCCTCTATCCTATCCTCTATCCTATCCTCTATCCTATCCTATCCTCTATCCTATCCTCTACCCTATACTATCCTCTTTAATATCGTATACTCTATCCTATAATATCATCTATCCTATAATATCATCTATCCTATCATATCCTCTATCCTATCCTATCCTCTATCCTATCCTATCCTCTATCCTATCCTATCCTCTATCCTATCCTATCCTATCCTCTATCCTATCCTATCCTATCCTCTATCCTATCCTTTATAATATCCTATCCTCTATTCTATCCTATCCTCTATCCTATACTATCCTCTATCCTATCTTATCCTCTATCCTATCCTATCACCTATCCGATCCTCTATCCAATCCTATCCTTTATCCTATCCTATCCTCTATCCTACTCTATCCTCTATCCTATCCTATACTCTATCCTATCCAATTACCTATCCTATCCTCTATCCTATCCTATCCTCTATCCTATCCTATCCTCTACCCTATCCTATCCTCTATCCGATCCTCTATCCTATCCTATCTTCTATCCTATCCTCTATCCTATCCTCTATCCTATCCTCTATCTTATCCTATCCTCTATCCTATCCTCTATCCTATCCTATCCTTTATCCTATCCTATCCTCTATCCTATCCTATCCTCTATCCTATACTATACTCTACCTTATCCTATCCTCTATCCTATCCAATTACGTATCCTATCCTCTATCCTATCCTTTCCTCTATCCTATCCTATCCTCTATCCGATCCTCTATCCTATCCTATCCTCTATCCTATCCTCTATCCTATCCTCTATCCTATCCTATCCTCTATCCTATCCTCTACCCTATCCTATCCTCTTTAATATCGTATACTCTATCCTATAATATCATCTATCCTATAATATCATCTATCCTGTAATATCATCTATCCTATACTATCCTCTACCTTATCCTATCCTCTATCCTATCCAATTACGTATCCTATCCTCTATCCTATCCTTTCCTCTATCCTATCCTATCCTCTTTAATATTGTATACTCTATCCTATAATATCATCTATCCTATAATATCATCTATCCTATACTATCCTCTACCTTATCCTATCCTCTATCCTATCCAATTACGTATCCTATCCTCTATCCTATCCTTTCCTCTATCCTATCCTATCCTCTATCCTACTCTATCCTCTATCCTATCCTCTATCCTATCCTATCCTCTATCCTATCCTCTATCCGATCCTCTATCCTATCCTATCCTCTATCCGATCCTATCCTCTATCCTATCCTATCCTCTATCCTATCCTATCCTCTATCCTATCCTATCCTCTATCCTATCCTCTATCCTATTATATCCTCTACCCTATCCTATCCTCTACCTTATCCTATACTCTATCCTTTCCAATTACCTATCCTATCCTCTATCCTATCCTATCCTCTATCCTATCCTCTATCCTATCCTCTATCCTATCCTATCCTCTATCCTATCCTACCCTCTATCCTATCCTATCCTATCCTCTATCCTATCCTATCCTCTATCCTATCCTATCCTTTATCCTATTCTATCCACTATCCTATCCTATCCTCTATCCTATTCTATCCTCTATCCTATACTATCCTCTACCTTATCCTATCCTCTATCCTATCCTATCCTCTACCCTATCCTATCCTCTATCCTATCCTATCCTCTATCCTATCCTTTCCTGAATCCTATTATATCCTCTATCCTATCCTATCCTATCCTATCCTCTATCCTATCCTATACTATCCTCTATCCTATCCTTTATAATATCCTATCCTCTATTCTATCCTATCCTCTATCCTACACTATCCTCTATCCTATCCTATCCTCTATCCGATCCTCTATCCAATCCTATCCTTTATCCTATCCTATCCTCTATCCTACTCTATCCTCTATCCTATCCTATCCTCTATCCTATCCTATCCTTTATCCGATCCTCTATCCTATCTTATCCTCTATCATATCCTATCCTCTATCCTATCCTATCCTCTATCCTATCCTATCCTCTATCCTATTATATCCTCTATCCTATCCTATCCTCTACCTTATCCTATACTCTATCCTATCCAATTACCTATCCTATCGTCTATCCTATCCTATCCTCTATCCTATCCTCTATCCTATCCTCTACCCTATCCTATCCTCTATCCTATCCTATCCTCTATCCTATCCTATCCTTTATCCTATCCTATCCTCTATCCTATCCAATCCTCTATCCTATACTATCCTCTACCTTATCCTATCCTCTATACTATCCTCTACCTTATCCTATCCTCTATCCTATCCAATTACGTATCCTATCCTCTATCCTATCCTTTCCTCTATCCTATCCTATCCTCTATCCGATCCTCTATCCTATCCTATCCTCTATCCTATCCTCTATCCTATCCTATCCTCTATCCTATCCTCTACCCTATACTATCCTCTTTAATATCGTATACTCTATCCTATAATATCATCTATCCTATAATATCATCTATCCTATCCTATCCTCTATCCTATCCTATCCTCTATCCTATCCTATCCTCTACCCTATCCTATCCTCTATCCTATCCTATCCTCTATCCTATCCTTTCCTCAATCCTATTATATCCTCTATCCTATCCTATCCTCTATCCTATCCTATCCTATCCTCTATCCTATCCATTATAATATCCTATCCTCTATTCTATCCTATCCTCTATCCTATACTATCCTCTATCCTATCCTATCCTCTATCCTATCCCATCCTCTATCCGATCCTCTATCCCATCCTATCCTTTATAATATCCTATCCTCTATCCTACTCTATCCTCTATCCTATCCTATCCTCTATCCTATCCTATCCTCTATCCGATCCTCTATCCTATCCTATCCTCTATCATATCCTATCCTCTATCCTATCCTATCCTCTATCCTATCCTATCCTCTATCCTATTATATCCTCTATCCTATCCTATCCTCTACCTTATCCTATACTCTATCCTATCCAATTACCTATCCTATCGTGTATCCTATCCTATCCTCTATCCTATCCTATCCTCTATCCTATACTATCCTCTACCTCATCCTATCCTCTATCCTATCCAATTACGTATCCTATCCTCTATCCTATCCTTTCCTCTATCCTATCCTATCCTCTATCCGATCCTCTATCCTATCCTATCCTCTATCCTATCCTCTATCCTATCCTCTATCCTATCCTATCCTCTATCCTATCCTCTACCCTATACTATCCTCTTTAATATCGTATACTCTATCCTATAATATCATCTATCCTATAATATCATCTATCCTATCATATCCTCTATCCTATCCTATCCTCTATCCTATCCTATCCTCTATCCTATCCTCTATCCTATCCTATCCTCTATCCTATACTATCCTCTACCTTATCCTATCCTCTATCCTATCCTATCCTATACCCTATCCTATCCTCTATCCTATCCTATCCTCTATCCTATCCTTTCCTCAATCCTATTATATCCTCTATCCTATCCTATCCTCTATCCTATCCTATCCTATCCTATCCTCTATCCTATCCTTTATAATATCCTATCCTCTATTCTATCCTATCCTCTTTCCTATACTATCCTCTATCCTATCTTATCCTCTATCCTATCCTATCCCCTATCCGATCCTCTATCCAATCCTATCCTTTATCCTATCCTATCCTCTATCCTACTCTATCCTCTATCCTATCCTATACTCTATCCTATCCAATTACCTATCCTATCCTCTATCCTATCCTATCCTCTATCCTATCCTATCCTCTACCCTATCCTATCCTCTATCCGATCCTCTATCCTATCCTATCCTTTATCCTATCCTATCCTCTATCCTATCCTATCCTCTATCCTATACTATACTCTACCTTATCCTATCCTCTATCCTATCCAATTACGTATCCTATCCTCTATCCTATCCTTTCCTCTATCCTATCCTATCCTCTATCCGATCCTCTATCCTATCCTATCCTCTATCCTATCCTCTATCCTATCCTCTATCCTATCCTATCCTCTATCCTATCCTCTACCCTATCCTATCCTCTTTAATATCGTATACTCTATCCTATAATATCATCTATCCTATAATATCATCTATCCTATAATATCATCTATCCTATACTATCCTCTACCTTATCCTATCCTCTATCCTATCCAATTACGTATCCTATCCTCTATCCTATCCTTTCCTCTATCCTATCCTATCCTCTTTAATATTGTATACTCTATCCTATAATATCATCTATCCTATAATATCATCTATCCTATACTATCCTCTACCTTATCCTATCCTCTATCCTATCCAATTACGTATCCTATCCTCTATCCTATCCTTTCCTCTATCCTATCCTATCCTCTATCCTACTCTATCCTCTATCCTATCCTCTATCCTATCCTATCCTCTATCCGATCCTCTATCCAATCCTATCCTCTATCCGATCCTCTATCCTATCTTATCCTCTATCATATCCTATCCTCTATCCTATCCTATCCTCTATCCTATCCTATCCTCTATCCTATTATATCCTCTATCCTATTCTATCCTCTACCTTATCCTATACTCTATCCTATCCAATTACCTATCCTATCCTCTATCCTATCCTATCCTCTATCCTATCCTATCCTCTATCCTATCCTATCCTCTATCCTATCCTATCCTCTATCCTATCCTATCCTCTATCCTATCCTCTATCCTATCCTATCCTCTATCCTATCCTATCCTTTATCCTATCCTATCCTCTATCCTATCCTATCCTCTATCCTATACTATCCTCTACCTTATCCTATCCTCTATCCTATCCAATTACGTATCCTATCCTCTATCCTATCCTTTCCTCTATCCTATCCTATCCTCTATCCGATCCTCTATCCTATCCTATCCTCTATCCTATCCTCTATCCTATCCTCTATCCTATCCTATCCTCTATCCTATCCTCTACCCTATACTATCCTCTTTAATATCGTATACTCTATCCTATAATATCATCTATCCTATAATATCATCTATCCTATCCTATCCTCTATCCGATCCTCTATCCAATCCTATCCTTTATCCTATCCTATCCTCTATCCTATCCTATCCTCTATCCTATCCTATCCTCTATCCTATCCTCTATCCTATCCTATCCTCTATCCTATCCTATCCTTTATCCTATCCTATCCTCTATCCTATCCTATCCTCTATCCTATACTATCCTCTACCTTATCCTATCCTCTATCCTATCCAATTACGTATCCTATACTCTATCCTATCCTATCCTCTATCCTATCCTATCTTCTATCCTATCCTATCCTCTATCCTATAGTATCCTCTACCTTATCCTATCCTCTATCCTATCCTATCCTCTACCCTATCCTATCCTCTATCCTATCCTATGCTCTATCCTATACTTTCCTGAATCCTATTATATCGTCTATCCTATCCTATCCTCTATCCTATCCTATCCTATCCTCTATCCTATACTTTCCTGAATCCTATTATATCGTCTATCCTATCCTATCCTCTATCCTATCCTATCCTATCCTCTATCCTATCCTTTATAATATCCTATCCTCTATTCTATCCTATCCTCTATCCTATACTATCCTCTATCCTACTCTATCCTCTATCCTATCCTATACTCTATCCTATCCAATTACCTATCCTATCCTCTATCCTATCCTATCCTCTATCTTATCCTATCCTCTATCCTATCCTCTATCCTATCCTCTATCCTATCCTATCCTTTATCCTATTCTATCCTCTATCCTATCCTATCCTCTATCCTGTCCTATCCTCTATCCTATACTATCCTCTACCTTATCCTATCCTCTATCCTATCCTATCCTCTACCCTATCCTATCCTCTATCCTATCCTATCCTCTATCCTATCCTTTCCTCAATCCTATTATATCCTCTATCCTATCCTATCCTCTATCCTATCCTATCCTATCCTCTATCCTATCCTAACCTATCCTCTATCCTATCCTATCCTATCCTCTATCCTATCCATTATAATATCCTATCCTCTATTCTATCCTATCCTCTATCCTATACTATCCTCTATCCTATCCTATCCTCTATCCTATCCTATCCTCTATCCGATCCTCTATCCAATCCTATCCTTTATCCTATCCTATCCTCTATCCTATTATATCCTCTATCCTATCCTATCTTCTACCTTATCGTATACTCTATCCTATCCAATTACCTATCCTATCGTCTATCCTATCCTATCCTCTATCCTATCCTATCCTCTATCCTATCCTATCCTCTATCCTATCCTATCCTTTATCCTATCCTATCCTCTATCCTATCCTGTCCTCTATCCTATACTATCCTCTACCTTATCCTATCCTCTATCCTATCCAATTACGTATCCTATCCTCTATCCTATCCTTTCCTCTATCCTATCCTATCCTTTATCCGATCCTCTATCCTATCCTATCCTCTATCCTATCCTCTATCCTATCCTCTATCCTATCCTATCCTCTATCCTATCCTATCCTCTATCCTATCCTATCCTCTATCCTATCCTATCCTCTATCCTATCCTATCCTCTATCCTATCCTATCCTCTATCCTATCCTATCCTCTATCCTATCCTATCCTCTATCCTATCCTATCCTCTATCCTATCCTATCCTCTATCCTATCCTATCCTATCCTCTATCCTATCCTATCCTCTATCCTATCCTATCCTATCCTCTATCCTATACTATCCTCTACCTTATCCTATCCTCTATCCTATCCTATCCTCTACCCTATCCTATCCTCTATCCTATCCTATCCTCTATCCTATCCTTTCCTCAATCCTATTATATCCTCTATCCTATCCTATCCTCTATCCTATCCTATCCTATCCTCTATCCTATCCTATCCTATCCTCTATCCTATCCTTTATAATATCCTATCCTCTATTCGATCCTATCCTCTATCCTATACTATCCTCTATCCTATCCTATCCTCTATCCTATCCTATCCCCTATCCGATCCTCTATCCAATCCTATCCTTTATCCTATCCTATCCTCTATCCTACTCTATCCTCTATCCTATCCTATACTCTATCCTATCCAATTACCTATCCTATCCTCTATCCTATCCTATCCTCTATCCTATCCTATCCTCTACCCTATCCTATCCTCTATCCGATCCTCTATCCTATCCTATCTTCTATCCTATCCTCTATCCTATCCTCTATCCTATCCTCTATCTTATCCTATCCTCTATCCTATCCTCTATCCTATCCTATCCTCTATCCTATCCTCTACCCTATCCTATCCTCTTTAATATCGTATACTCTATCCTATAATATCATCTATCCTATCCTATCCTCTATCCTATCCTCTATCTTATCCTATCCTCTATCCTATCCTATCCTCTATCCTATCCTCTATCCTATCCTCTATCCTATCCTATCCTCTATCCTATCCTATCCTCTATCCTATCCTATCCTCTATCCTATCCTATCCTCTATCCTATCCTCTACCCTATCCTATCCTCTTTAATATCGTATACTCTATCCTATAATATCATCTATATTATCCTATCCTCTATCCTATCCTCTA
Source organism: Halictus rubicundus (assembly GCF_050948215.1). Taxonomy (NCBI): domain Eukaryota; kingdom Metazoa; phylum Arthropoda; class Insecta; order Hymenoptera; family Halictidae; genus Halictus; species Halictus rubicundus. The sequence continues at coordinate 88,463 of NW_027488789.1, forward strand.
TCCTATCCTATCCTCTATCCTATCCTATCCTCTATCCTATCCTATCCTCTATCCTATCCTATCCTCTATCCTATCCTATCCTCTATCCTATCCTATCCTCTATCCTATCCTATCCTCTATCCTATCCTATCCTCTATCCTATCCTCTATCCTATCCTATCCTCTATCCTATCCTATCCTCTATCCTATCCTATCCTCTATCCTATCCTATCCTATCCTTTATCCTATCCTATCCTCTATCCTATCCTATCCTCTATCCTATACTATCCTCTACCTTATCCTATCCTCTATCCTATCCAATTACGTATCCTATCCTCTATCCTATCCTTTCCTCTATCCTATCCTATCCTCTATCCTATCCTATCCTCTATCCTATCCTCTATCCTATCCTCTATCCTATCCTATCCTCTATCCTATCCTCTACCCTATCCTATCCTCTTTAATATCGTATACTCTATCCTATAATATCATCTATCCTATAATATCATCTATCCTATAATATCATCTATCCTATACTATCCTCTACCTTATCCTATCCTCTATCCTATCCAATTACGTATCCTATCCTCTATCCTATCCTTTCCTCTATCCTATCCTATCCTGTATCCGATCCTCTATCCTATCCTATCCTCTATCCTATCCTCTATCCTATCCTCTATCCTATCCTCTATCCTATCCTCTATCCTATCCTATCCTCTATCCTATCCTCTACCCTATCCTATCCTCTTTAATATCGTATACTCTATCCTATAATATCATCTATCCTATAATATCATCTATCCTATCCTATCCTCTATCCTATCCTATCCTCTATTCTATCCTATCCTCCATCCTATACTATCCTCTATCCTATCCTATCCTCTATCCTATCCTATCCTCTATCCTATCCTCTATCCTATTATATCCTCTATCCTATTATATCCTCTATCCTATCCTATCCTCTATCCTATCCTATCCTATCCTGTATCCTATCCTATCCTATCCTCTATCCTATCCTATCCTCTATCCTATCCTATCCTTTATCCTATTCTATCCTCTATCCTATCCTATCCTCTATCCTACCCTATCCTCTATCCTACCCTATCCTCTATCCTATACTATCCTCTACCTTATCCTATCCTCTATCCTATCCTATCCTCTACCCTATCCTATCCTCTATCCTATCCTATCCTCTATCCTATCCTTTCCTCAATCCTATTATATCCTCTATCCTATCCTATCCTCTATCCCATCCTATCCTATCCTCTATCCTATCCTATACTATCCTCTATCCTATCCTTTATAAAATCCTATCCTCTATTCTATCCTATCCTCTATCCTATACTATCCTCTATCCTATCCTATCCTCTATCCTATCCTATCCTCTATCCGATCCTCTATCCAATCCTATCCTTTATCCTATCCTATCCTCTATCCTACTCTATCCTCTATCCTATCCTATCCTCTATCCTATACTATCCTCTACCTTATCCTATCCTCTATCCTATCCAATTACGTATCCTATCCTCTATCCTATCCTTTCCTCTATCCTATCCTATCCTCTATCCGATCCTCTATCCCATCCTATCCTCTATCATATCCTATCCTCTATCCTATCCTATCCTCTATCCTATCCTATCCTCTATCCTATCCTATCCTCTATCCTATCCTATCCTCTATCCTATCCTTTCCTCAATCCTATTATATCCTCTATCCTATCCTATCCTCTATCCTATCCTATCCTATCCTATCCTCTATCCTATCCTAACCTATCCTCTATCCTATCCTATCCTATCCTCTATCCTATCCATTATAATATCCTATCCTCTATTCTATCCTATCCTCTATCCTATACTATCCTCTATCCTATCCTATCCTCTATCCTATCCTATCCTCTATCCGATCCTCTATCCAATCCTATCCTTTATCCTATCCTATCCTCTATCCTATTATATCCTCTATCCTATCCTATCTTCTACCTTATCGTATACTCTATCCTATCCAATTACCTATCCTATCGTCTATCCTATCCTATCCTCTATCCTATCCTATCCTCTATCCTATCCTATCCTCTATCCTATCCTATCCTTTATCCTATCCTATCCTCTATCCTATCCTGTCCTCTATCCTATACTATCCTCTACCTTATCCTATCCTCTATCCTATCCAATTACGTATCCTATCCTCTATCCTATCCTTTCCTCTATCCTATCCTATCCTTTATCCGATCCTCTATCCTATCCTATCCTCTATCCTATCCTCTATCCTATCCTCTATCCTATCCTATCCTCTATCCTATCCTATCCTCTATCCTATCCTATCCTCTATCCTATCCTATCCTCTATCCTATCCTATCCTCTATCCTATCCTATCCTCTATCCTATCCTATCCTATCCTCTATCCTATCCTATCCTCTATCCTATCCTATCCTCTATCCTATCCTATCCTATCCTCTATCCTATACTATCCTCTACCTTATCCTATCCTCTATCCTATCCTATCCTCTACCCTATCCTATCCTCTATCCTATCCTATCCTCTATCCTATCCTTTCCTCAATCCTATTATATCCTCTATCCTATCCTATCCTCTATCCTATCCTATCCTATCCTCTATCCTATCCTATCCTATCCTCTATCCTATCCTTTATAATATCCTATCCTCTATTCTATCCTATCCTCTATCCTATACTATCCTCTATCCTATCCTATCCTCTATCCTATCCTATCCCCTATCCGATCCTCTATCCAATCCTATCCTTTATCCTATCCTATCCTCTATCCTACTCTATCCTCTATCCTATCCTATACTCTATCCTATCCAATTACCTATCCTATCCTCTATCCTATCCTATCCTCTATCCTATCCTATCCTCTACCCTATCCTATCCTCTATCCGATCCTCTATCCTATCCTATCTTCTATCCTATCCTCTATCCTATCCTCTATCCTATCCTCTATCTTATCCTATCCTCTATCCTATCCTCTATCCTATCCTATCCTCTATCCTATCCTCTACCCTATCCTATCCTCTTTAATATCGTATACTCTATCCTATAATATCATCTATCCTATCCTATCCTCTATCCTATCCTCTATCTTATCCTATCCTCTATCCTATCCTATCCTCTATCCTATCCTCTATCCTATCCTCTATCCTATCCTATCCTCTATCCTATCCTATCCTCTATCCTATCCTATCCTCTATCCTATCCTATCCTCTATCCTATCCTATCCTCTATCCTATCCTATCCTCTATCCTATCCTATCCTCTATCCTATCCTATCCTCTATCCTATCCTATCCTCTATCCTATCCTCTACCCTATCCTATCCTCTTTAATATCGTATACTCTATCCTATAATATCATCTATATTATCCTATCCTCTATCCTATCCTCTATCCTATCCTATCCTCTATCCTATCCTATCCTCTATCCTATCCTATCCTCTATCCTATCCTATCCTCTATCCTATCCTATCCTCTATCCTATCCTATCCTCTATCCTATCCTATCCTCTATCCTATCCTATCCTCTATCCTATCCTATCCTCTATCCTATCCTATCCTCTATCCTATCCTCTATCCTATCCTATCCTCTATCCTATCCTATCCTCTATCCTATCCTATCCTCTATCCTATCCTATCCTATCCTTTATCCTATCCTATCCTCTATCCTATCCTATCCTCTATCCTATACTATCCTCTACCTTATCCTATCCTCTATCCTATCCAATTACGTATCCTATCCTCTATCCTATCCTTTCCTCTATCCTATCCTATCCTCTATCCTATCCTATCCTCTATCCTATCCTCTATCCTATCCTCTATCCTATCCTCTATCCTATCCTATCCTCTATCCTATCCTCTACCCTATCCTATCCTCTTTAATATCGTATACTCTATCCTATAATATCATCTATCCTATAATATCATCTATCCTATAATATCATCTATCCTATACTATCCTCTACCTTATCCTATCCTCTATCCTATCCAATTACGTATCCTATCCTCTATCCTATCCTTTCCTCTATCCTATCCTATCCTGTATCCGATCCTCTATCCTATCCTATCCTCTATCCTATCCTCTATCCTATCCTCTATCCTATCCTCTATCCTATCCTCTATCCTATCCTCTATCCTATCCTATCCTCTATCCTATCCTCTACCCTATCCTATCCTCTTTAATATCGTATACTCTATCCTATAATATCATCTATCCTATAATATCATCTATCCTATCCTATCCTCTATCCTATCCTATCCTCTATTCTATCCTATCCTCCATCCTATACTATCCTCTATCCTATCCTATCCTCTATCCTATCCTATCCTCTATCCTATCCTCTATCCTATTATATCCTCTATCCTATTATATCCTCTATCCTATCCTATCCTCTATCCTATCCTATCCTATCCTGTATCCTATCCTATCCTATCCTCTATCCTATCCTATCCTCTATCCTATCCTATCCTTTATCCTATTCTATCCTCTATCCTATCCTATCCTCTATCCTACCCTATCCTCTATCCTACCCTATCCTCTATCCTATACTATCCTCTACCTTATCCTATCCTCTATCCTATCCAATTACGTATCCTATCCTCTATCCTATCCTTTCCTCTATCCTATCCTATCCTGTATCCGATCCTCTATCCTATCCTATCCTCTATCCTATCCTCTATCCTATCCTCTATCCTATCCTCTATCCTATCCTCTATCCTATCCTATCCTCTATCCTATCCTCTACCCTATCCTATCCTCTTTAATATCGTATACTCTATCCTATAATATCATCTATCCTATAATATCATCTATCCTATCCTATCCTCTATCCTATCCTATCCTCTATTCTATCCTATCCTCCATCCTATACTATCCTCTATCCTATCCTATCCTCTATCCTATCCTATCCTCTATCCTATCCTCTATCCTATTATATCCTCTATCCTATTATATCCTCTATCCTATCCTATCCTCTATCCTATCCTATCCTATCCTGTATCCTATCCTATCCTATCCTCTATCCTATCCTATCCTATATCCTATCCTATCCTTTATCCTATTCTATCCTCTATCCTATCCTATCCTCTATCCTACCCTATCCTCTATCCTACCCTATCCTCTATCCTATACTATCCTCTACCTTATCCTATCCTCTATCCTATCCTATCCTCTACCCTATCCTATCCTCTATCCTATCCTATCCTCTATCCTATCCTTTCCTCAATCCTATTATATCCTCTATCCTATCCTATCCTCTATCCCATCCTATCCTATCCTCTATCCTATCCTATACTATCCTCTATCCTATCCTTTATAAAATCCTATCCTCTATTCTATCCTATCCTCTATCCTATACTATCCTCTATCCTATCCTATCCTCTATCCTATCCTATCCTCTATCCGATCCTCTATCCAATCCTATCCTTTATCCTATCCTATCCTCTATCCTACTCTATCCTCTATCCTATCCTATCCTCTATCCTATACTATCCTCTACCTTATCCTATCCTCTATCCTATCCAATTACGTATCCTATCCTCTATCCTATCCTTTCCTCTATCCTATCCTATCCTCTATCCGATCCTCTATCCCATCCTATCCTCTATCCTATCCTATCCTCTATCCTATACTATCCTCTACCTTATCCTATCCTCTATCCTATCCTATCCTCTATCCTATCCTATCCTCTATCCTATCCTTTCCTCAATCCTATTATATCCTCTATCCTATCCTATCCTCTATCCTATCCTATCCTATCCTCTATCCTATCCTAACCTATCCTCTATCCTATCCTATCCTATCCTCTATCCTATCCATTATAATATCCTATCCTCTATTCTATCCTATCCTCTATCCTATACTATCCTCTATCCTATCCTATCCTCTATCCTATCCTATCCTCTATCCGATCCTCTATCCAATCCTATCCTTTATCCTATCCTATCCTCTATCCTATTATATCCTCTATCCTATCCTATCTTCTACCTTATCGTATACTCTATCCTATCCAATTACCTATCCTATCGTCTATCCTATCCTATCCTCTATCCTATCCTATCCTCTATCCTATCCTATCCTCTATCCTATCCTATCCTTTATCCTATCCTATCCTCTATCCTATCCTGTCCTCTATCCTATACTATCCTCTACCTTATCCTATCCTCTATCCTATCCAATTACGTATCCTATCCTCTATCCTATCCTTTCCTCTATCCTATCCTATCCTTTATCCGATCCTCTATCCTATCCTATCCTCTATCCTATCCTCTATCCTATCCTCTATCCTATCCTATCCTCTATCCTATCCTATCCTCTATCCTATCCTATCCTCTATCCTATCCTATCCTCTATCCTATCCTATCCTCTATCCTATCCTATCCTCTATCCTATCCTATCCTCTATCCTATCCTATCCTCTATCCTATCCTATCCTCTATCCTATCCTATCCTCTATCCTATCCTATCCTATCCTCTATCCTATCCTATCCTCTATCCTATCCTATCCTATCCTCTATCCTATACTATCCTCTACCTTATCCTATCCTCTATCCTATCCTATCCTCTACCCTATCCTATCCTCTATCCTATCCTATCCTCTATCCTATCCTTTCCTCAATCCTATTATATCCTCTATCCTATCCTATCCTCTATCCTATCCTATCCTATCCTCTATCCTATCCTATCCTATCCTCTATCCTATCCTTTATAATATCCTATCCTCTATTCTATCCTATCCTCTATCCTATACTATCCTCTATCCTATCCTATCCTCTATCCTATCCTATCCCCTATCCGATCCTCTATCCAATCCTATCCTTTATCCTATCCTATCCTCTATCCTACTCTATCCTCTATCCTATCCTATACTCTATCCTATCCAATTACCTATCCTATCCTCTATCCTATCCTATCCTCTATCCTATCCTATCCTCTACCCTATCCTATCCTCTATCCGATCCTCTATCCTATCCTATCTTCTATCCTATCCTCTATCCTATCCTCTATCCTATCCTCTATCTTATCCTATCCTCTATCCTATCCTCTATCCTATCCTATCCTCTATCCTATCCTCTACCCTATCCTATCCTCTTTAATATCGTATACTCTATCCTATAATATCATCTATCCTATCCTATCCTCTATCCTATCCTCTATCTTATCCTATCCTCTATCCTATCCTCTATCCTATCCTATCCTCTATCCTATCCTCTATCCTATCCTCTATCCTATCCTATCCTCTATCCTATCCTATCCTCTATCCTATCCTATCCTCTATCCTATCCTATCCTCTATCCTATCCTCTATCCTATCCTATCCTCTATCCTATCCTCTACCTTATCCTATCCTCTATCCTATCCAATTACGTATCCTATCCTCTATCCTATCCTTTCCTCTATCCTATCCTATCCTTTATCCGATCCTCTATCCTATCCTATCCTCTATCCTATCCTCTATCCTATCCTCTATCCTATCCTATCCTCTATCCTATCCTATCCTCTATCCTATCCTATCCTCTATCCTATCCTATCCTCTATCCTATCCTATCCTCTATCCTATCCTATCCTCTATCCTATCCTATCCTATCCTCTATCCTATCCTATCCTCTATCCTATCCTATCCTCTATCCTATCCTATCCTATCCTCTATCCTATACTATCCTCTACCTTATCCTATCCTCTATCCTATCCTATCCTCTACCCTATCCTATCCTCTATCCTATCCTATCCTCTATCCTATCCTTTCCTCAATCCTATTATATCCTCTATCCTATCCTATCCTCTATCCTATCCTATCCTATCCTCTATCCTATCCTATCCTATCCTCTATCCTATCCTTTATAATATCCTATCCTCTATTCTATCCTATCCTCTATCCTATACTATCCTCTATCCTATCCTATCCTCTATCCTATCCTATCCCCTATCCGATCCTCTATCCAATCCTATCCTTTATCCTATCCTATCCTCTATCCTACTCTATCCTCTATCCTATCCTATACTCTATCCTATCCAATTACCTATCCTATCCTCTATCCTATCCTATCCTCTATCCTATCCTATCCTCTACCCTATCCTATCCTCTATCCGATCCTCTATCCTATCCTATCTTCTATCCTATCCTCTATCCTATCCTCTATCCTATCCTCTATCTTATCCTATCCTCTATCCTATCCTCTATCCTATCCTATCCTCTATCCTATCCTCTACCCTATCCTATCCTCTTTAATATCGTATACTCTATCCTATAATATCATCTATCCTATCCTATCCTCTATCCTATCCTCTATCTTATCCTATCCTCTATCCTATCCTATCCTCTATCCTATCCTCTATCCTATCCTCTATCCTATCCTATCCTCTATCCTATCCTATCCTCTATCCTATCCTATCCTCTATCCTATCCTATCCTCTATCCTATCCTATCCTCTATCCTATCCTATCCTCTATCCTATCCTATCCTCTATCCTATCCTATCCTCTATCCTATCCTATCCTCTATCCTATCCTCTACCCTATCCTATCCTCTTTAATATCGTATACTCTATCCTATAATATCATCTATATTATCCTATCCTCTATCCTATCCTCTATCCTATCCTATCCTCTATCCTATCCTATCCTCTATCCTATCCTATCCTCTATCCTATCCTATCCTCTATCCTATCCTATCCTCTATCCTATCCTATCCTCTATCCTATCCTATCCTCTATCCTATCCTATCCTCTATCCTATCCTATCCTCTATCCTATCCTATCCTCTATCCTATCCTATCCTCTATCCTATCCTCTATCCTATCCTATCCTCTATCCTATCCTATCCTCTATCCTATCCTATCCTCTATCCTATCCTATCCTATCCTTTATCCTATCCTATCCTCTATCCTATCCTATCCTCTATCCTATACTATCCTCTACCTTATCCTATCCTCTATCCTATCCAATTACGTATCCTATCCTCTATCCTATCCTTTCCTCTATCCTATCCTATCCTCTATCCTATCCTATCCTCTATCCTATCCTCTATCCTATCCTCTATCCTATCCTCTATCCTATCCTATCCTCTATCCTATCCTCTACCCTATCCTATCCTCTTTAATATCGTATACTCTATCCTATAATATCATCTATCCTATAATATCATCTATCCTATAATATCATCTATCCTATACTATCCTCTACCTTATCCTATCCTCTATCCTATCCAATTACGTATCCTATCCTCTATCCTATCCTTTCCTCTATCCTATCCTATCCTGTATCCGATCCTCTATCCTATCCTATCCTCTATCCTATCCTCTATCCTATCCTCTATCCTATCCTCTATCCTATCCTCTATCCTATCCTCTATCCTATCCTATCCTCTATCCTATCCTCTACCCTATCCTATCCTCTTTAATATCGTATACTCTATCCTATAATATCATCTATCCTATAATATCATCTATCCTATCCTATCCTCTATCCTATCCTATCCTCTATTCTATCCTATCCTCCATCCTATACTATCCTCTATCCTATCCTATCCTCTATCCTATCCTATCCTCTATCCTATCCTCTATCCTATTATATCCTCTATCCTATTATATCCTCTATCCTATCCTATCCTCTATCCTATCCTATCCTATCCTGTATCCTATCCTATCCTATCCTCTATCCTATCCTATCCTCTATCCTATCCTATCCTTTATCCTATTCTATCCTCTATCCTATCCTATCCTCTATCCTACCCTATCCTCTATCCTACCCTATCCTCTATCCTATACTATCCTCTACCTTATCCTATCCTCTATCCTATCCAATTACGTATCCTATCCTCTATCCTATCCTTTCCTCTATCCTATCCTATCCTGTATCCGATCCTCTATCCTATCCTATCCTCTATCCTATCCTCTATCCTATCCTCTATCCTATCCTCTATCCTATCCTCTATCCTATCCTATCCTCTATCCTATCCTCTACCCTATCCTATCCTCTTTAATATCGTATACTCTATCCTATAATATCATCTATCCTATAATATCATCTATCCTATCCTATCCTCTATCCTATCCTATCCTCTATTCTATCCTATCCTCCATCCTATACTATCCTCTATCCTATCCTATCCTCTATCCTATCCTATCCTCTATCCTATCCTCTATCCTATTATATCCTCTATCCTATTATATCCTCTATCCTATCCTATCCTCTATCCTATCCTATCCTATCCTGTATCCTATCCTATCCTATCCTCTATCCTATCCTATCCTCTATCCTATCCTATCCTTTATCCTATTCTATCCTCTATCCTATCCTATCCTCTATCCTACCCTATCCTCTATCCTACCCTATCCTCTATCCTATACTATCCTCTACCTTATCCTATCCTCTATCCTATCCTATCCTCTACCCTATCCTATCCTCTATCCTATCCTATCCTCTATCCTATCCTTTCCTCAATCCTATTATATCCTCTATCCTATCCTATCCTCTATCCCATCCTATCCTATCCTCTATCCTATCCTATACTATCCTCTATCCTATCCTTTATAAAATCCTATCCTCTATTCTATCCTATCCTCTATCCTATACTATCCTCTATCCTATCCTATCCTCTATCCTATCCTATCCTCTATCCGATCCTCTATCCAATCCTATCCTTTATCCTATCCTATCCTCTATCCTACTCTATCCTCTATCCTATCCTATCCTCTATCCTATACTATCCTCTACCTTATCCTATCCTCTATCCTATCCAATTACGTATCCTATCCTCTATCCTATCCTTTCCTCTATCCTATCCTATCCTCTATCCGATCCTCTATCCCATCCTATCCTCTATCCTATCCTATCCTCTATCCTATACTATCCTCTACCTTATCCTATCCTCTATCCTATCCTATCCTCTATCCTATCCTATCCTCTATCCTATCCTTTCCTCAATCCTATTATATCCTCTATCCTATCCTATCCTCTATCCTATCCTATCCTATCCTCTATCCTATCCTAACCTATCCTCTATCCTATCCTATCCTATCCTCTATCCTATCCATTATAATATCCTATCCTCTATTCTATCCTATCCTCTATCCTATACTATCCTCTATCCTATCCTATCCTCTATCCTATCCTATCCTCTATCCGATCCTCTATCCAATCCTATCCTTTATCCTATCCTATCCTCTATCCTATTATATCCTCTATCCTATCCTATCTTCTACCTTATCGTATACTCTATCCTATCCAATTACCTATCCTATCGTCTATCCTATCCTATCCTCTATCCTATCCTATCCTCTATCCTATCCTATCCTCTATCCTATCCTATCCTTTATCCTATCCTATCCTCTATCCTATCCTGTCCTCTATCCTATACTATCCTCTACCTTATCCTATCCTCTATCCTATCCAATTACGTATCCTATCCTCTATCCTATCCTTTCCTCTATCCTATCCTATCCTTTATCCGATCCTCTATCCTATCCTATCCTCTATCCTATCCTCTATCCTATCCTCTATCCTATCCTATCCTCTATCCTATCCTATCCTCTATCCTATCCTATCCTCTATCCTATCCTATCCTCTATCCTATCCTATCCTCTATCCTATCCTATCCTCTATCCTATCCTATCCTCTATCCTATCCTATCCTCTATCCTATCCTATCCTCTATCCTATCCTATCCTATCCTCTATCCTATCCTATCCTCTATCCTATCCTATCCTATCCTCTATCCTATACTATCCTCTACCTTATCCTATCCTCTATCCTATCCTATCCTCTACCCTATCCTATCCTCTATCCTATCCTATCCTCTATCCTATCCTTTCCTCAATCCTATTATATCCTCTATCCTATCCTATCCTCTATCCTATCCTATCCTATCCTCTATCCTATCCTATCCTATCCTCTATCCTATCCTTTATAATATCCTATCCTCTATTCTATCCTATCCTCTATCCTATACTATCCTCTATCCTATCCTATCCTCTATCCTATCCTATCCCCTATCCGATCCTCTATCCAATCCTATCCTTTATCCTATCCTATCCTCTATCCTACTCTATCCTCTATCCTATCCTATACTCTATCCTATCCAATTACCTATCCTATCCTCTATCCTATCCTATCCTCTATCCTATCCTATCCTCTACCCTATCCTATCCTCTATCCGATCCTCTATCCTATCCTATCTTCTATCCTATCCTCTATCCTATCCTCTATCCTATCCTCTATCTTATCCTATCCTCTATCCTATCCTCTATCCTATCCTATCCTCTATCCTATCCTCTACCCTATCCTATCCTCTTTAATATCGTATACTCTATCCTATAATATCATCTATCCTATCCTATCCTCTATCCTATCCTCTATCTTATCCTATCCTCTATCCTATCCTCTATCCTATCCTATCCTCTATCCTATCCTCTATCCTATCCTCTATCCTATCCTATCCTCTATCCTATCCTATCCTCTATCCTATCCTATCCTCTATCCTATCCTATCCTCTATCCTATCCTCTATCCTATCCTATCCTCTATCCTATCCTCTACCCTATCCTATCCTCTTTAATATCGTATACTCTATCCTATAATATCATCTATATTATCCTATCCTCTATCCTATCCTCTATCCTATCCTATCCTCTATCCTATCCTATCCTCTATCCTATCCTATCCTCTATCCTATCCTATCCTCTATCCTATCCTATCCTCTATCCTATCCTATCCTCTATCCTATCCTATCCTCTATCCTATCCTATCCTCTATCCTATCCTATCCTCTATCCTATCCTCTATCCTATCCTATCCTCTATCCTATCCTATCCTCTATCCTATCCTATCCTCTATCCTATCCTATCCTATCCTTTATCCTATCCTATCCTCTATCCTATCCTATCCTCTATCCTATACTATCCTCTACCTTATCCTATCCTCTATCCTATCCAATTACGTATCCTATCCTCTATCCTATCCTTTCCTCTATCCTATCCTATCCTCTATCCTATCCTATCCTCTATCCTATCCTCTATCCTATCCTCTATCCTATCCTCTATCCTATCCTATCCTCTATCCTATCCTCTACCCTATCCTATCCTCTTTAATATCGTATACTCTATCCTATAATATCATCTATCCTATAATATCATCTATCCTATAATATCATCTATCCTATACTATCCTCTACCTTATCCTATCCTCTATCCTATCCAATTACGTATCCTATCCTCTATCCTATCCTTTCCTCTATCCTATCCTATCCTGTATCCGATCCTCTATCCTATCCTATCCTCTATCCTATCCTCTATCCTATCCTCTATCCTATCCTCTATCCTATCCTCTATCCTATCCTATCCTCTATCCTATCCTCTACCCTATCCTATCCTCTTTAATATCGTATACTCTATCCTATAATATCATCTATCCTATAATATCATCTATCCTATCCTATCCTCTATCCTATCCTATCCTCTATTCTATCCTATCCTCCATCCTATACTATCCTCTAACCTATCCTATCCTCTATCCTATCCTATCCTCTATCCTATCCTCTATCCTATTATATCCTCTATCCTATTATATCCTCTATCCTATCCTATCCTCTATCCTATCCTATCCTCTATCCTATCCTATCCTTTATCCTATTCTATCCTCTATCCTATCCTATCCTCTATTCTACCCTATCCTCTATCCTACCCTATCCTCTATCCTATACTATCCTCTACCTTATCCTATCCTCTATCCTATCCTATCCTCTACCCTATCCTATCCTCTATCCTATCCTATCCTCTATCCTATCCTTTCCTCAATCCTATTATATCCTCTATCCTATCCTATCCTCTATCCCATCCTATCCTATCCTCTATCCTATCCTATACTATCCTCTATCCTATCCTTTATAAAATCCTATCCTCTATTCTATCCTATCCTCTATCCTATACTATCCTCTATCCTATCCTATCCTCTATCCTATCCTATCCTCTATCCGATCCTCTATCCAATCCTATCCTTTATCCTATCCTATCCTCTATCCTACTCTATCCTCTATCCTATCCTATCCTCTATCCTATCCTCTATCCTATACTATCCTCTACCTTATCCTATCCTCTATCCTATCCAATTACGTATCCTATCCTCTATCCTATCCTTTCCTCTATCCTATCCTATCCTCTATCCGATCCTCTATCCCATCCTATCCTCTATCATATCCTATCCTCTACCCTATCCTATCCTCTATCCTATCCTATCCTCTATCCTATCCTATCCTCTATCCTATCCTCTACCCTATCCTATCCTCTTTAATATCGTATACTCTATCCTATAATATCATCTATCCTATAATATCATCTATCCTATCCTATCCTCTACCCTATCCTATCCTCTATTCTATCCTATCCTCCATCCTATACTATCCTCTATCCTATCCTATCCTCTATCCTATCCTATCCTCTATCCTATCCTCTATCCTATTATATCCTCTATCCTATCCTATCCTCTACCTTATCCTATACTCTATCCTTTCCAATTACCTATCCTATCCTCTATCTTATCCTATCCTCTATCCTATCCTCTATCCTATCCTATCCTCTATCCTATCCTATCCTCTATCCTATCCTATCCTATCCTATCCTATCCTCTATCCTATCCTATCCTCTATCCTATCCTATCCTTTATCCTATTCTATCCTCTATCCTACCCTATCCTCTATCCTATCCTATCCTCTATCCTATACTATCCTCTACCTTATCCTATCCTCTATCCTATCCTATCCTCTACCCTATCCTATCCTCTATCCTATCCTATCCTCTATCCTATCCTATCCTCTACCTTATCCTATACTCTATCCTTTCCAATTACCTATCCTATCCTCTATCCTATCCTATCCTCTATCCTATCCTATCCTCTATCCTGTCCTCTATCCTATCCTATCCTCTATCCTATCCTATCCTTTATCCTATCCTATCCTCTATCCTATCCTATCCTCTATCCTATACTATCCTCTACCTTATCCTATCCTCTATCCTATCCAATTACGTATCCTATCCTCTATCCTATCCTTTCCTCTATCCTATCCTATCCTCTATCCGATCCTCTATCCTATCCCATCCTCTATCCTATCCTCTATCCTATCCTCTATCCTATCCTCTATCCTATCCTATCCTCTATCCGATCCTCTATCCTATCCTATCCTCTATCCGATCTTCTATCCTATCCTATCCTCTATCCTATCCTATCCTCTATCCTATCCTCTATCCTATCCTCTATCCTATTGTATCCTCTATCCTATCCTATCCTCTATCCTATACTATCCTCTACCTTATCCTATCCTCTACCCTATCCTATCCTCTATCCTATCCTTTCCTCAATCCTATTATATCCTCTATCCTATCCTATCCTATCCTCTATCCTATCCTTTAGAATATCCTATCATCTATTCTATCCTATCCTCTATCCTATCCTATCCTCTATCCTATCCTATCCTCTATCCTATCCTCTATCCTATCCTATCCTCTATCCTATCCTATCCTCTATCCTATCCTATCCTCTATCCTATCCTATCCTTTATCCTATCCTATCCTCTATCCTATCCTATCCTCTATCCTATACTATCCTCTACCTTATCCTATCCTCTATCCTATCCAATTACGTATCCTATCCTCTATCCTATCCTTTCCTCTATCCTATCCTATCCTCTATCCGATCCTCTATCCTATCCTATCCTCTATCCTATCCTCTATCCTATCCTCTATCCTATCCTATCCTTTACCCTATCCTATCCTCTATCCTATCCTTTCCTCAATCCTATTATATCCTCTATCCTATCCTATCCTATCCTCTATCCTATCCTTTAGAATATCCTATCATCTATTCTATCCTATCCTCTATCCTATACTATCCTCTATCCTATCCTATCCTCTATCCTATCCTATCCTCTATCCGATCCTCTATCCAATCCTATCCTTTATCCTATCCTATACTCTATCCTACTCTACCCTCTATCCTATCCTATCCTCTATCCTATCCTATCCTCTATCCGATACTCTATCCTATCCTATCCTCTATCATATCCTATCCTCTATCCTATCCTATCCTCTATCCTATCCTATCCTCTATACTATTATATCCTCTATCCTATCCTATCCTATCCTCTATCCTATCCTTTAGAATATCCTATCATCTATTCTATCCTATCCTCTATCCTATACTATCCTCTATCCTATCCTATCCTCTATCCTATCCTATCCTCTATCCGATCCTCTATCCAATCCTATCCTTTATCCTATCCTATCCTCTATCCTACTCTACCCTCTAACCTATCCTATCCTCTATCCGATACTCTATCCTATCCTATCCTCTATCATATCCTATCCTCTATCCTATCCTATCCTCTATCCTATCCTATCCTTTATCCTATCCTATCCTCTATCCTATCCTATCCTCTATCCTATACTATCCTCTACCTTATCCTATCCTCTATCCTATCCAATTACGTATCCTATCCTCTATCCTATCCTTTCCTCTATCCTATCCTATCCTCTATCCGATCCTCTATCCTATCCTATCCTCTATCCTATCCTCTATCCTATCCTCTATCCTATCCTATCCTCTATCCGATCCTCTATCCTATCCTATCCTCTATCCGATCTTCTATCCTATCCTATCCTCTATCCTATCCTATCCTCTATCGTATCCTCTATCCTATCCTCTATCCTATCCTATCCTCTATCCTATCCTATCCTCTATCCTATACTATCCTCTACCTTATCCTATCCTCTATCCTATCCTATCCTCTACCCTATCCTATCCTCTATCCTATCCTTTCCGCAATCCTATTATATCCTCTATCCTATCCTATCCTATCCTCTATCCTATCCTTTAGAATATCCTATCATCTATTCTATCCTATCCTCTATCCTATACTAACCTCTATCCTATCCTATCCTCTATCCTATCCTATCCTCTATCCTATCCTATCCTCTATCCAATCCTATCCTATCCTATCCTCTATCCTATCCTATCCTCTATCCTATCCTATCCTTTATCCTATTCTATCCTCTATCCTACCCTATCCTCTATCCTATCCTATCCTCTATCCTATACTATCCTCTACCTTATCCTATCCTCTATCCTATCCTATCCTCTACCCTATCCTATCCTCTATCCTATCCTATCCTCTATCCTATCCTATCCTCTACCTTATCCTATACTCTATCCTTTCCAATTACCTATCCTATCCTCTATCCTATCCTATCCTCTATCCTATCCTATCCTCTATCCTATCCTCTATCCTATCCTATCCTCTATCCTATCCTATCCTCTATCCTATCCTATCCTCTATCCTATCCTATCCTCTATCCTATCCTATCCTCTATCCTATCCTATCCTATCCTCTATCCTATCCTATCCTCTATCCTATCCTATCCTTTATCCTATTCTATCCTCTATCCTATCCTTTCCTCAATCCTATTATATCCTCTATCCTATCCTATCCTCTATCCTATCCTATCCTATCCTCTATCCTATCCTATACTATCCTCTATCCTATCCTTTATAAAATCCTATCCTCTATTCTATCCTATCCTCTATCCTATACTATCCTCTATCCTATCCTATCCTCTATCCTATCCTATCCTCTATCCGATCCTCTATCCAATCCTATCCTTTATCCTATCCTATCCTCTATCCTACTCTATCCTCTATCCTATCCTATCCTCTATCCTATCCTATCCTCTATCCGATACTCTATCCTATCCTATCCTCTATCATATCCTATCCTCTATCCTATCCTATCCTCTATCCTATCCTATCCTCTATCCTATCCTATCCTCTATCCTATTATATCCTCTATCCTATCCTATCCTCTACCTTATCCTATACTCTATCCTATCCAATTACCTATCCTATCCTCTATCATATCCTATCCTCTATCCTATCCTATCCTCTATCCTATCCTATCCTCTATACTATTATATCCTCTATCCTATCCTATCCTATCCTCTATCCTATCCTTTAGAATATCCTATCATCTATTCTATCCTATCCTCTATCCTATACTATCCTCTATCCTATCCTATCCTCTATCCAATCCTATCCTTTATCCTATCCTATCCTCTATCCTACTCTACCCTCTATCCTATCCTATCCTCTATCCGAAACTCTATCCTATCCTATCCTCTATCATATCCTATCCTCTATCCTATCCTATCCTCTATCCTATCCTATCCTTTATCCTATCCTATCCTCTATCCTATCCTATCCTCTATCCTATCCTATCCTCTATCCGATCCTCTATCCTATCCTATCCTCTATCCTATCCTCTATCCTATCCTCTATCCTATCCTCTATCCTATCCTATCCTCTATCCGATCCTCTATCCTATCCTATCCTCTATCCGATCTTCTATCCTATCCTATCCTCTATCCTATCCTATCCTCTATCGTATCCTCTATCCTATCCTCTATCCTATCCTATCCTCTATCCTATCCTATCCTCTATCCTATACTATCCTCTACCTTATCCTATCCTCTATCCTATCCTATCCTCTACCCTATCCTATCCTCTATCCTATCCTTTCCTCAATCCTATTATATCCTCTATCCTATCCTATCCTATCCTCTATCCTATCCTTTAGAATATCCTATCATCTATTCTATCCTATCCTCTATCCTATACTAACCTCTATCCTATCCTATCCTCTATCCTATCCTATCCCCTATCCGATCCTCTATCCAATCCTATCCTTTATCCTATCCTATCCTATATCCTACTCTATCCTCTATCCTATCCTATACTCTATCCTATCCAATTACCTATCCTATCCTCTATCCTATCCTATCCTCTATCCTATCCTCTATCCTATCCTATCCTCTATCCTATCCTCTATCCTATCCTATCCTCTATCCTATCCTCTATCCTATCCTATCCTCTATCCTATCCTATCCTTTATCCTATCCTATCCTCTATCCTATCCTATCCTCTATCCTATACTATCCTCTACCTTATCCTATCCTCTGTCCTACCCTCTATCCTATCCTCTATCCTATCCTCTATCCTATCCTATCCTCTATCGTATCCTGTCCTCTATCCTATCCAATCCTTTATCCTATCCTCTATGCTATCCTATCCTCTATCCTATCCTCTATCCTATCGTATCCTCTATCCTATCCTATCCTCTATCCTATCCTATCCTTTATCCTATCCTATCCTCTATCCTATCCTATCCTCTATCCTATACTATCCTCTACCTTATCCTATCCTCTATCCTATCCAATTACGTATCCTATCCTCTATCCTATCCTTTCCTCTATCCTATCCTATCCTCTATCCTATCCTATCCTCTATCCTATCCTCTATCCTATCCTCTATCCTATCCTCTATCCTATCCTATCCTCTATCGTATCCTGTCCTCTATCCTATCCAATCCTTTATCCTATCCTCTATGCTATCCTATCCTCTATCCTATCCTCTATCCTATCGTATCCTCTATCCTATCCCATACTCTGCAATATCCTATACTCTATCCTATCCTGTCCTCTATCCTATCCAATCCTTTATCCTATCCTCTATGCTATCCTATCCTCTATCCTATCCTCTATAATATCGTTTCCTCTATCCTATACTATCCTCTATCCCATAATATCATCTATCCCATGCTATCCTCTACCCTATCCTACCCTATATCCTATCCAATCCTCTATCCTATCCTCTATCCTATCTTATCCTCTAACCTATTCTATACTCTATCCTATCCTTTCCGCCATCCTATCCTATCGTGTCCTCTATCTAATCCTATCCTCTATCCTATCCAATCCCCTATCCTATACTCTATCATATCCTATCATCTATCCTATCATATCATCTACCCCATTCGATACTCTATCCTATCCTTTACGCTATCCTATCGTATCCTCTATCCAATCCAATCCTCTATCCTATCCTATCGTCTATCCTATCCAATCCCCTATCCTATCCTCTATCCGACCCTATAATCTAACCTATCCTATCCTCTATCCTATCCTATCCTCTATCCTATCCTATCCTCTATCATATCCTATCCTCTATCCTATCCTATCCTCTATCCTATCCTATCCTCTATACTATCCTATCCTCTATCCGATCCTATCCTCTATCCTATCCTATCCTCTATCCTATCCTATCCTCTATCCTATCCTATCCTCTATTCTATCCAAACCTCTATCCTATCCTATCCTCTAACCTATCCTATCCTCTATCCTATCCAATCCTCTATCCTATCCTATCCTATATCCTATCCTATCCTCAACCCTATCCTATACTCCAACCTATCCTATCCGCTATCCTATCCTATTCTCTGTGCTATCCTCTATCCTATCCTATCCTCTATCCTATCGTATTCTCTATCCTATCCTATCGTATTCTCTATCGTATCCTATCCTCTATCCTATGCAATCGTATATCCTATACTCTATCATATCCTATCATCTATCCTATCATATCCTCTACCCTATTCTATACACTATCCTATCCTTCCCGCTATCCTATCCTATCCTCTATCCTATCCAATCCTCTATCCTATCCTATCGTCTATCCTATCCAATCCCCTATCCTATCCTCTATCCGACCCTATAATCTATCCTATCCTATCCTCTATCCTATCCTATCCTCTAGCCTATCCTATCCTCTATCCTATCCTATCCTCTATCCTATCCTATCCTCTATCTTATCCTATCCTCTATCACATCCAATTCTCTATCCTATCCTCTATCCCGTCCTGTCCTCTATCCTATCCTATCGTCAATCCTATCCTATCCTCTATGCTATCCTATCCTCTATCCTATCCTATCGTCTATCCTATCCTATCCTCTATCCTATCCTATCCTCTATCCTATCCTATCCACTATCCTATCCTATCCTCTATCCTATCCTATCCTCTATCCTATACTATCCTCTATCCTATCCTATCCTCTATCCTATCCTCCATCCTATCCTATCCTCTATCCTATAATATCATCTATCCTATCCTCTTCCCTATCCTATCCTATCCTCTATAATATCGTATCCTGTATCCTATCCTGTCCTCTTTCCTATCCTATCCTCAATCCTATCCTATCCTCTATCCTATCCTATCCTCTATCCTATCCTTTCCTCAATCCTATTATATCCTCTATCCTATCCTATCCTCTATCCTATCCTATCCTATCCTCTATCCTATCCTATCCTATCCTCTATCCTATCCTTTATAATATCCTATCCTCTATTCTATCCTATCCTCTATCCTATACTATCCTCTATCCTATCCTATCCTCTATCCTATCCTATCCCCTATCCGATCCTCTATCCAATCCTATCCTTTATCCTATCCTATCCTCTATCCTACTCTATCCTCTATCCTATCCTATACTCTATCCTATCCAATTACCTATCCTATCCTCTATCCTATCCTATCCTCTATCCTATCCTATCCTCTACCCTATCCTATCCTCTATCCGATCCTCTATCCTATCCTATCTTCTATCCTATCCTCTATCCTATCCTCTATCCTATCCTCTATCTTATCCTATCCTCTATCCTATCCTCTATCCTATCCTATCCTCTATCCTATCCTATCCTCTATCCTATCCTATCCTCTATCCTATCCTATCCTCTATCCTATCCTATCCTCTATCCTATCCTATCCTCTATCCTATCCTATCCTCTATCCTATCCTATCCTCTATCCTATCCTATCCTCTATCCTATCCTATCCTCTATCCTATCCTATCCTCTATCCTATCCTATCCTCTATCCTATCCTATCCTCTATCCTATCCTATCCTCTATCCTATCCTATCCTCTATCCTATCCTATCCTCTATCCTATCCTATCCTCTATCCTATCCTCTATCCTATTCTATCCTCTATCCTATCCTATCCTCTATCCTATCCTATCCTCTATCCTATCCTATCCTTTATCCTATCCTATCCTCTATCCTATCCTATCCTCTATCCTATACTATCCTCTACCTTATCCTATCCTCTATCCTATCCAATTACGTATCCTATCCTCTATCCTATCCTTTCCTCTATCCTATCCTATCCTCTATCCTATCCTATCCTCTATCCTATCCTCTATCCTATCCTCTATCCTATCCTCTATCCTATCCTCTATCCTATCCTCTATCCTATCCTCTATCCTATCCTATCCTCTATCCTATCCTCTACCCTATCCTATCCTCTTTAATATCGTATACTCTATCCTATAATATCATCTATCCTATAATATCATCTATCCTATAATATCATCTATCCTATACTATCCTCTACCTTATCCTATCCTCTATCGTATCCAATTACGTATCCTATCCTCTATCCTATCCTTTCCTCTATCCTATCCTATCCTCTATCCGATCCTCTATCCTATCCTATCCTCTATCCTATCCTCTATCCTATCCTCTATCCTATCCTCTATCCTATCCTATCATCTATCCTATCCTCTACCCTATCCTATCCTCTTTAATATCGTATACTCTATCCTATAATATCATCTATCGTATAATATCATCTATCCTATCCTATCCTCTATCCTATCCTATCCTCTATTCTATCCTATCCTCCATCCTATACTATCCTCTATCCTATCCTATCCTCTATCCTATCCTATCCTCTATCCTATCCTCTATCCTATTATATCCTCTATCCTATCCTATCCTCTACCTTATCCTATACTCTATCCTTTCTAATTACCTATCCTATCCTCTATCCTATCCTATCCTCTATCCTATCCTCTATCCTATCCTATCCTCTATCCTATCCTATCCTCTATCCTATCCTATCCTATCCTCTATCCTATCCTATCCTCTATCCTATCCTATCCTTTATCCTATTCTATCCTCTATCCTATCCTATCCTCTATCCTACCCTATCCTCTATCCTATACTATCCTCTACCTTATCCTATCCTCTATCCTATCCTATCCTCTACCCTATCCTATCCTCTATCCTATCCTATCCTCTATCCTATCCTTTCCTCAATCCTATTATATCCTCTATCCTATCCTATCCTCTATCCTATCCTATCCTATCCTCTATCCTATCCTATACTATCCTCTATCCTATCCTTTATAAAATCCTATCCTCTATTCTATCCTATCCTCTATCCTATACTATCCTCTATCCTATCCTATCCTCTATCCTATCCTATCCTCTATCCGATCCTCTATCCAATCCTATCCTTTATCCT
Source organism: Halictus rubicundus (assembly GCF_050948215.1). Classification (NCBI taxonomy): domain Eukaryota; kingdom Metazoa; phylum Arthropoda; class Insecta; order Hymenoptera; family Halictidae; genus Halictus; species Halictus rubicundus. Next base: position 111,615 of record NW_027488789.1, read on the forward strand.
ATCCTACCCTCTATCCTACTCTATCCTCTATCCTATCCTATCCTCTATCCTATACTATCCTCTACCTTATCCTATCCTCTATCCTATCCAATTACGTATCCTATCCTCTATCCTATCCTTTCCTCTATCCTATCCTATCCTCTAACCTATCCTATCCTCTATCCTATCCAATCCTCTATCCTATCCTATCCTATATCCTATCCTATCCTCAACCCTATCCTATCCTCAATTCTATCCTATACTCCAACCTATCCTATCCGCTATCCTATCCTATTCTCTGTGCTATCCTCTATCCTATCCTATCCTCTATCCTATCGTATTCTCTATCCTATCCTATCGTATTCTCTATCGTATCCTATCCTCTATCCTGTGCAATCGTATATCCTATACTCTATCATATCCTATCATCTATCCTATCATATCCTCTACCCTATTCTATACTCTATCCTATCCTTTCCGCTATCCTATCCTATCCTCTATCCTATCCAATCCTCTATCCTATCCTATCGTCTATCCTATCCAATCCCCTATCCTATCCTCTATCCGACCCTATAATCTATCCTATCCTATCCTCTATCCTATCCTATCCTCTAGCCTATCCTATCCTCTATCCTATCCTATCCTCTATCCTATCCTATCCTCTATCCTATCCTATCCTCTATTCTATCCTATCCTCCATCCTATACTATCCTCTATCCTATCCTATCCTCTATCCTATCCTATCCTCTATCCTATCCTCTATCCTATTATATCCTCTATCCTATCCTATCCTCTACCTTATCCTATACTCTATCCTTTCCAATTACCTATCCTATCCTCTATCCTATCCTATCCTCTATCCTATCCTCTATCCTATCCTATCCTCTATCCTATCCTATCCTCTATCCTATCCTATCCTATCCTCTATCCTATCCTATCCTCTATCCTATCCTATCCTTTATCCTATTCTATCCTCTATCCTATCCTATCCTCTATCCTACCCTATCCTCTATCCTATACTATCCTCTACCTTATCCTATCCTCTATCCTATCCCATCCTCTACCCTATCCTATCCTCTATCCTATCCTATCCTCTATCCTATCCTTTCCTCAATCCTATTATATCCTCTATCCTATCCTATCCTCTATCCTATCCTATCCTATCCTCTATCCTATCCTATACTATCCTCTATCCTATCCTTTATAAAATCCTATCCTCTATTCTATCCTATCCTCTATCCTATACTATCCTCTATCCTATCCTATCCTCTATCCTATCCTATCCTCTATCCGATCCTCTATCCAATCCTATCCTTTATCCTATCCTATCCTCTATCCTACTCTATCCTCTATCCTATCCTATCCTCTATCCTATACTATCCTCTACCTTATCCTATCCTCTATCCTATCCAATTACGTATCCTATCCTCTATCCTATCCTTTCCTCTATCCTATCCTATCCTCTAACCTATCCTATCCTCTATCCTATCCAATCCTCTATCCTATCCTATCCTATATCCTATCCTATCCTCAACCCTATCCTATCCTCAATTCTATCCTATACTCCAACCTATCCTATCCGCTATCCTATCCTATTCTCTGTGCTATCCTCTATCCTATCCTATCCTCTATCCTATCGTATTCTCTATCCTATCCTATCGTATTCTCTATCGTATCCTATCCTCTATCCTGTGCAATCGTATATCCTATACTCTATCATATCCTATCATCTATCCTATCATATCCTCTACCCTATTCTATACTCTATCCTATCCTTTCCGCTATCCTATCCTATCCTCTATCCTATCCAATCCTCTATCCTATCCTATCGTCTATCCTATCCAATCCCCTATCCTATCCTCTATCCGACCCTATAATCTATCCTATCCTATCCTCTATCCTATCCTATCCTCTAGCCTATCCTATCCTCTATCCTATCCTATCCTCTATCCTATCCTATCCTCTATCCTATCCTATCCTCTATCTCATCCAATTCTCTATCCTATCCTCTATCCCGTCCTGTCCTCTATCCTATCCTATCGTCAATCCTATCCTATCCTCTATGCTATCCTATCCTCTATCCTATCCTATCGTCTATCCTATCCTATCCTCTATCCTATCCTATCCTCTATCCTATCCTATCCACTATCCTATCCTATCCTCTATCCTATCCTATCCTCTATCCTATACTATCCTCTATCCTATCCTATCCTCTATCCTATCCTCCATCCTATCCTATCCTCTATCCTATAATATCATCTATCCTATCCTCTTCCCTATCCTATCCTATCCTCTATAATATCGTATCCTGTATCCTATCCTGTCCTCTTTCCTATCCTATCCTCAATCCTATCCTATCCTCTATCCTATCCTATCCTCTATCCTATCCTTTCCTCAATCCTATTATATCCTCTATCCTATCCTATCCTCTATCCTATCCTATCCTATCCTCTATCCTATCCTATCCTATCCTCTATCCTATCCTTTATAATATCCTATCCTCTATTCTATCCTATCCTCTATCCTATACTATCCTCTATCCTATCCTATCCTCTATCCTATCCTATCCCCTATCCGATCCTCTATCCAATCCTATCCTTTATCCTATCCTATCCTCTATCCTACTCTATCCTCTATACTATCCTATACTCTATCCTATCCAATTACCTATCCTATCCTCTATCCTATCCTATCCTCTATCCTATCCTATCCTCTACCCTATCCTATCCTCTATCCGATCCTCTATCCTATCCTATCTTCTATCCTATCCTCTATCCTATCCTCTATCCTATCCTCTATCTTATCCTATCCTCTATCCTATCCTCTATCCTATCCTATCCTCTATCCTATCCTCTACCCTATCCTATCCTCTTTAATATCGTATACTCTATCCTATAATATCATCTATATTATCCTATCCTCTATCCTATCCTCTATCCTATCCTATCCTCTATCCTATCCTATCCTCTATCCTATCCTCTACCCTATCCTATCCTCTTTAATATCGTATACTCTATCCTATAATATCATCTATATTATCCTATCCTCTATCCTATCCTCTATCCTATCCTATCCTCTATCCTATCCTATCCTCTATCCTATCCTATCCTCTATCCTATCCTATCCTCTATCCTATCCTATCCTCTATCCTATCCTCTATCCTATCCTATCCTCTATCCTATCCTATCCTCTATCCTATCCTATCCTCTATCCTATCCTATCCTTTATCCTATCCTATCCTCTATCCTATCCTATCCTCTATCCTATACTATCCTCTACCTTATCCTATCCTCTATCCTATCCAATTACGTATCCTATCCTCTATCCTATCCTTTCCTCTATCCTATCCTATCCTCTAACCTATCCTATCCTCTATCCTATCCAATCCTCTATCCTATCCTATCCTATATCCTATCCTATCCTCAACCCTATCCTATCCTCAATTCTATCCTATACTCCAACCTATCCTATCCGCTATCCTATCCTATTCTCTGTGCTATCCTCTATCCTATCCTATACTCTATCCTATCGTATTCTCTATCCTATCCTATCGTATTCTCTATCGTATCCTATCCTCTATCCTGTGCAATCGTATATCCTATACTCTATCATATCCTATCATCTATCCTATCATATCCTCTACCCTATTCTATACTCTATCCTATCCTTTCCGCTATCCTATCCTATCCTCTATCCTATCCAATCCTCTATCCTATCCTATCGTCTATCCTATCCAATCCCCTATCCTATCCTCTATCCGACCCTATAATCTATCCTATCCTATCCTCTATCCTATCCTATCCTCTAGCCTATCCTATCCTCTATCCTATCCTATCCTCTATCCTATCCTATCCTCTATCCTATCCTATCCTCTATCACATCCAATTCTCTATCCTATCCTCTATCCCGTCCTGTCCTCTATCCTATCCTATCGTCAATCCTATCCTATCCTCTATGCTATCCTATCCTCTATCCTATCCTATCGTCTATCCTATCCTATCCTCTATCGTATCCTATCCTCTATCCTATCCTATCCACTATCCTATCCTATCCTCTATCCTATCCTATCCTCTATCCTATACTATCCTCTATCCTATCCTATCCTCTATCCTATCCTCCATCCTATCCTATCCTCTATCCTATAATATCATCTATCCTATCCTCTTCCCTATCCTATCCTATCCTCTATAATATCGTATCCTGTATCCTATCCTGTCCTCTTTCCTATCCTATCCTCAATCCTATCCTATCCTCTATCCTATCCTATCCTCTATCCTATCCTTTCCTCAATCCTATTATATCCTCTATCCTATCCTATCCTCTATCCTATCCTATCCTATCCTCTATCCTATCCTATCCTATCCTCTATCCTATCCTTTATAATATCCTATCCTCTATTCTATCCTATCCTCTATCCTATACTATCCTCTATCCTATCCTATCCTCTATCCTATCCTATCCCCTATCCGATCCTCTATCCAATCCTATCCTTTATCCTATCCTATCCTCTATCCTACTCTATCCTCTATACTATCCTATACTCTATCCTATCCAATTACCTATCCTATCCTCTATCCTATCCTATCCTCTATCCTATCCTATCCTCTACCCTATCCTATCCTCTATCCGATCCTCTATCCTATCCTATCTTCTATCCTATCCTCTATCCTATCCTCTATCCTATCCTCTATCCTATCCTCTATCTTATCCTATCCTCTATCCTATCCTCTATCCTATCCTATCCTCTATCCTATCCTCTACCCTATCCTATCCTCTTTAATATCGTATACTCTATCCTATAATATCATCTATATTATCCTATCCTCTATCCTATCCTCTATCCTATCCTATCCTCTATCCTATCCTATCCTCTATCCTATCCTCTACCCTATCCTATCCTCTTTAATATCGTATACTCTATCCTATAATATCATCTATATTATCCTATCCTCTATCCTATCCTCTATCCTATCCTATCCTCTATCCTATCCTATCCTCTATCCTATCCTATCCTCTATCCTATCCTATCCTCTATCCTATCTTATCCTCTATCCTATCCTATCCTCTATCCTATCCTATCCTCTATCCTATCCTCTATCCTATCCTATACTCTATCCTATCCTATCCTCTATCCTATCCTATCCTCTATCCTATCCTATCCTTTATCCTATCCTATCCTCTATCCTATCCTATCCTCTATCCTATACTATCCTCTATCCTATCCTATCCTCTATCCTATCCTCTATCCTATCCTCTATCCTATCCTCTATCCTATCCAATTACGTATCCTATCCTCTATCCTATCCTTTCCTCTATCCTATCCTATCCTCTATCCTATCCTATCCTCTATCCTATCCTCTATCCTATCCTCTATCCTATCCTCTATCCTATCCTATCCTCTATCCTATCCTCTACCCTATCCTATCCTCTTTAATATCGTATACTCTATCCTATAATATCATCTATCCTATAATATCATCTATCCTATCCTATCCTCTATCCTATCCTATCCTCTATTCTATCCTATCCTCCATCCTATACTATCCTCTATCCTATCCTATCCTCTATCCTATCCTATCCTCTATCCTATCCTCTATCCTATTATATCCTCTATCCTATCCTATCCTCTACCTTATCCTATACTCTATCCTTTCCAATTACCTATCCTATCCTCTATCCTATCCTATCCTCTATCCTATCCTATCCTCTATCCTATCCTCTATCCTATCCTATCCTCTATCCTATCCTATCCTCTATCCTATCCTATCCTATCCTCTATCCTATCCTATCCTCTATCCTATCCTATCCTTTATCCTATTCTATCCTTTATCCTATTCTATCCTCTATCCTATCCTATCCTCTATCCTACCCTATCCTCTGTCCTATACTATCCTCTACCTTATCCTATCCTCTATCCTATCCTATCCTCTACCCTATCCTATCCTCTATCCTATCCTATCCTCTATCCTATCCTTTCCTCAATCCTATTATATCCTCTATCCTATCCTATCCTCTATCCTATCCTATCCTATCCTCTATCCTATCCTATACTATCCTCTATCCTATCCTTTATAAAATCCTATCCTCTATTCTATCCTATCCTCTATCCTATACTATCCTCTATCCTATCCTATCCTCTATCCTATCCTATCCTCTATCCGATCCTCTATCCAATCCTATCCTTTATCCTATCCTATCCTCTACCCTACTCTATCCTCTATCCTATCCTATCCTTTATCCTATACTATCCTCTACCTTATCCTATCCTCTATCCTATCCAATTACGTATCCTATCCTCTATCCTATCCTTTCCTCTATCCTATCCTATCCTCTATCCGATCCTCTATCCCATCCTATCCTCTATCATATCCTATCCTCTATCCTATCCTATCCTCTATCCTATCCTATCCTCTATCCTATCCTATCCTCTATCCTATCCTCTACCCTATCCTATCCTCTTTAATATCGTATACTCTATCCTATAATATCATCTATCCTATAATATCATCTATCCTATCCTATCCTCTATCCTATCCTATCCTCTATTCTATCCTATCCTCCATCCTATACTATCCTCTATCCTATCCTATCCTCTATCCTATCCTATCCTCTATCCTATCCTCTATCCTATTATATCCTCTATCCTATCCTATCCTCTACCTTATCCTATACTCTATCCTTTCCAATTACCTATCCTATCCTCTATCCTATCCTATCCTCTATCCTATCCTATCCACTATCCTATCCTCTATCCTATCCTATCCTCTATCCTATCCTATCCTCTATCCTATCCTATCCTTTATCCTATTCTATCCTCTATCCTATCCTATCCTCTATCCTACCCTATCCTCTATACAATACTATCCTCTACCTTATCCTATCCTCTATCCTATCTTATCCTCTACCCTATCCTATCCTCTATCCTATCCTATCCTCTATCCTATCCTTTCCTCAATCCTATTATATCCTCTATCCTATCCTATCCTCTATCCTATCCTATCCTATCCTCTATCCTATCCTATACTATCCTCTATCCTATCCTTTATAAAATCCTATCCTCTATTCTATCCTATCCTCTATCCTATACTATCCTCTATCCTATCCTATCCTCTATCCTATCCTATCCTCTATCCGATCCTCTATCCAATCCTATCCTTTATCCTATCCTATCCTCTATCCTACTCTATCCTCTATCCTATCCTATCCTCTATCCTGTACTATCCTCTACCTTATCCTATCCTCTATCCTATCCAATTACGTATCCTATCCTCTATCCTATCCTTTCCTCTATCCTATCCTATCCTCTATCCGATCCTCTATCCCATCCTATCCTCTATCATATCCTATCCTCTATCCTATCCTATCCTCTATCCTATCCTATCCTCTATCCTATCCTCTATCCTATCCTCTATCCTATCCTCTATCCTGTCCTATCCTCTATCCGATGCTCTATCCTATCCTATCCTCTATCCGATCTTCTATCCTATCCTATCCTCTATCCTATCCTATCCTCTATCCTATCCTCTATCCTATCCTCTATCCTATCCTATCCTCTATCCTATCCTATCCTCTATCCTATACTATCCTCTACCTTATCCTATCCTCTACCCTATCCTATCCTCTATCCTATCCTTTCCTCAATCCTATTATATCCTCTATCCTATCCTATCCTATCCTCTATCCTATCCTTTAGAATATCCTATCATCTATTCTATCCTATCCTCTATCCTATACTAACCTCTATCCTATCCTATCCTCTATCCTATCCTATCCCCTATCCGATCCTCTATCCAATCCTATCCTTTATCCTATCCTATCCTCTATCCTACTCTATCCTCTATCCTATCCTATACTCTATCCTATCCAATTACCTATCCTATCCTCTATCCTATCCTTTCCTCTATCCTATCCTATCCTCTATCCGATCCTCTATCCTATCCTATCCTCCATCCTATCCTCTATCCTATCCTCTTTAATATCGTATACTCTATCCTATAATATCATCTATCCTATAATATCATCTATCCTATAATATCATCTATCCTATACTATCCTCTACCTTATCCTATCCTCTATCCTATCCAATTACGTATCCTATCCTCTATCCTATCCATTCCTCTATCCTATCCTATCCTCTATCCGATCCTCTATCCTATCCTATCCTCTATCCGATCCTCTATCCAATCCTATCCTTTATCCTATCCTATCCTCTATCCTACTCTACCCTCTATCCTATCCTATCCTCTATCCTATCCTATCCTCTATCCGATACTCTATCCTATCCTATCCTCTATCATATCCTATCCTCTATCCTATCCTATCCTCTATCCTATCCTATCCTTTATCCTATCCTATCCTCTATCCTATCCTATCCTCTATCCTATACTATCCTCTACCTTATCCTATCCTCTATCCTATCCAATTACGTATCCTATCCTCTATCCTATCCTTTCCTCTATCCTATCCTATCCTCTATCCGATCCTCTATCCTATCCTATCCTCTATCCTATCCTCTATCCTATCCTCTATCCTATCCTCTATCCTATCCTCTATCCTATCCTCTATCCTATCCTATCCTCTATCCGATCCTCTATCCTATCCTATCCTCTATCCGATCTTCTATCCTATCCTATCCTCTATCCTATCCTATCCTCTATCCTATCCTCTATCCTATCCTCTATCCTATCCTCTATCCTATCCTATCCTCTATCCTATCCTATCCTCTATCCTATACTATCCTCTACCTTATCCTATCCTCTATCCTATCCTATCCTCTACCCTATCCTATCCTCTATCCTATCCTTTCCTCAATCCTATTATATCCTCTATCCTATCCTATCCTATCCTCTATCCTATCCTTTAGAATATCCTATCATCTATTCTATCCAATCCTCTATCCTATACTAACCTCTATCCTATCCTATCCTCTATCCTATCCTATCCCCTATCCGATCCTCTATCCAATCCTATCCTTTATCCTATCCTATCCTCTATCCTACTCTATCCTCTATCCTATCCTATACTCTATCCTATCCAATTACCTATCCTATCCTCTATCCTATCCTATCCTCTATCCTATCCTCTATCCTATCCTATCCTCTATCCTATCCTATCCTTTATCCTATCCTATCCTCTATCCTATCCTATCCTCTATCCTATACTATCCTCTACCTTATCCTATCCTCTGTCCTACCCTATCCTGTATCCTATCATATATCCTATCCTATCCTCTAGCCTATCCAATCACCTATCCTATACTCTAACATATCCTATCATCTATCCTATCATATCCTCTATCCTATTCTATACTCTATCCTATCCTTTACGCTATCCTATCCTATCCTCTCGTCTATCCTATCCAATCCCCTATCCTATCCTCTATCCAATCCTATCCTCTATACTATCCTATCCTCAAACCTATCCTATCCTCAATTCGATCCTATCCTCTATCCTATCCTATCCACTATCTTATAATATCATCTACCCTATGCTATTCTCTATCCTATCCCATCCTCTGCCCTATCAAATACTCTATCCTATCATATCCTCTATCCTATCCTATTCACTATCCTATAATACCCTCTATCCTATCCTTTCCTCTATCCTATCCTATCCTCTATCCTATCATCTCCTCTATCCTATCCTATCCTCTATCCTATGCTATTCTCTATCCTATCCTATCCTCTTTCCTATCCTATTCTCTATCCAATCCTATCCTCTATCCTATCCTATCCTCTATCGTAACCTGTCCTCTATCCTATCCAATCCTTTATCCTATCCAATCCTTTATCCTATCCTCTATGCTATCCTATCCTCTATCCTATCCTCTATAATATCGTTTCCTCTATCCTATACTATCCTCTATCCCATAATATCATCTATCCCATGCTATCCTCTACCCTATCCTACCCTATATCCTATCCAATCCTCTATCCTATCCTCTATCCTATCCTCTATCCTATCCTATCCTCTAACTTATCCTATCCTCTATCCTATCTTATCCTCTATCCTATTCTATACTCTATCCTATCCTTTCCGCCATCCTATCCTATCGTGTCCTCTATCTAATCCTATCCTCTATCCTATCCAATCCCCTATCCTATACTCTATCATATCCTATCATCTATCCTATCATATCATCTACCCCATTCGATACTCTATCCTATCCTTTACGCTATCCTATCCTATCCTCTATCCTATCCAATCCTCTATCCTATCCTATCGTCTATCCTATCCAATCCCCTATCCTATCCTCTATCCGACCCTATAATCTAACCTATCCTATCCTCTATCCTATCCTATCCTCTATCATATCCTATCCTCTATCCTATCCTATCCTCTATCCTATCCTATCCTCTATCCTATCCTATCCTCTATCCTATCCAATCCTCTTTCCTATTATCAATCCTATTCTGTATCCAATCCTATCCTATTTCGCCTCCTATCCTCTATCCTATCCAATCCCCTATCCTATCCTCTATCCTATCCTTTCAACTATCCTATCCTTTCCTCTACCCTATCCTATCCTCTATCCTATCCTATCCTCTATCATCTCCTGTCCTCTATCCTATCCAATCCCCTATCCTATCCTCTATCGTCTCCTATCCTCTATCTTATACTCTACCCTATCCTATTCTCTATCCTGCCCTCTATCCTATCCTATCCTATATCATATCCTATCCTCTATCCTATCCAATCCTCTATCCTATCCGATCCTCTATCCTATCCTATCCTCTATAATATCGTATCCTCCATCATATTGTACCCTCTATCCAATAATATCATCTATCCTATCCTATTCACTATCTTATCCTATCCTCTATCCTATCCTATCCTCTATCCTATCCTATTCTCTAACCTATCCTATCCTCTAGCCTATCCTATTCTCTATCCTATCCTCTATCCTATCCTATCCTCTATCGTATCCAATCCCCTATCCTATGCTCTATCCGATCCTATCCTCTATAATATCGTATCCTCTATCATATTCTATCCTCTATCCTATAATATCATCTATCCTATCCTATTCTCTATCCTATCCTATCCTCTATCCAATCCTATCCTCTATCGTCTCCTATCCTCTATCGTCTCCTATCCTCTATCCTATCCTCTACCCTATCCTATTCTCTATCCTGTCCAATATCCTATCCTATCCTCTATCCTATCCTATCCTCTATCCGATCCCATCCTCTATCTTATCCTATCCTCTATAATATCGTATCCTCTATCCTATCCTATCCTCTATATTATAATATCAGCTATCCTGTCCTATTCTCAATCCTATCCTATCCTCTATCCTATCCTATCCTCTATCGTCTCATATCCTCTATCCTATCCAATCCTCTATCCTATCCCGTATCCTATCCTATCCTCTATCCTATCCTATCCTCTATCCGATCCAATCCCCTATCCTATCCTCTATAATATCGTATCCTCTATCCTATCCTATCCTCTATCATATCCAATGCCCTATCCTATTCTCTATCCGATCCTATCGTCTATCCTATCCTATCCTCTATCCTATCCAATCGTCTATCCTATCCTCTATCCTATCCTATCCCATCCAATATCCTATCCTATCCTCTATCCTATCCTATACTCTATCCGATCCTATGGTCTATAATATCGTATCCTCTATCCTATCCAATCCACCATCCTATCCTCTAGCCTATCCTATTCTCTATCCTATCCTCTATCATCTCCTACACTCTATCCTATCCCATTTTCTATCCTATCCTTTCCTATCCTCTATCCTATCCGATCCTCTATCCTATCCTATCCTCTATAATATCGTTTCCGCTATCATATCCTATCCTCTTTCCTATAATATTATCTATCCTATTATATTATCTATCCTATCCTCTTCTCTATCGTATCCTATCCTCTATCCTATCCTATTCTCTAACCTATCCTATCCTCTAGCCTATCCTATTCTCTATCCTATCCTCTATCCTATCCTATCCTCTATCGTATCCAATCCCCTATCCTATGCTCTATCCGATCCTATCCTCTATAATATCGTATCCTCTATCATATTCTATCCTCTATCCTATAATATCATCTATCCTATCCTATTCTCTATCCTATCCTATCCTCTATCCAATCCTATCCTCTATCGTCTCCTATCCTCTATCCTATCCTCTACCCTATCCTATTCTCTATCGTGTCCAATATCCTATCCTATCCTCTATCCTATCCTATCCTCTATCCGATCCCATCCTCTATCTTATCCTATCCTCTATAATATCGTATCCTCTATCCTATCCTATCCTCTATATTATAATATCAGCTATCCTGTCCTATTCTCAATCCTATCCTATCCTCTATCCTATCCTATCCTCTATCGTCTCATATCCTCTATTCTATCCAATTCCCTATCCTATCCTCTATACTATACTATCCTCTATCCTGTCCTATTCTCCATTCTATCCTCTATCCTATCCTATCCTCTATCCTATCTAAACCCCTATCCTATCCTACCCTCTATCCTATCCTATCCTATCTATTATTGTATCCTCTATAATATCGTATCCTCCATCCTATCCTATCCTCTTTCCTATCCTATCGACTATCGTCTGCTATATCCTATCCTATCTACTATCGTATCCTATCCTCAATCCTATCCTATCCTCTATCGTCTGCTCTATCCTATCCTATCCACCATCCTATCCTATCCTCTACCCTATCCTATCCTCTATCCTATCCAATCCCCTATCCTATCCTCTATCCTATCCTATCCCATCCTATGTCCTATCGTATACTCTATCCTATCCTATCCTCTATCCTATCCTCTACCCTATCCTATTCTCTATCCTGTCCAATATCCTATCCTATCCTCTATCCTATCCTATCCTCTATGCGATCGCATCCTCTATCTTATCCTATCCTCTATAATATCGTATCCTCTATCCTATCCTATCCTCTATCCTATAATATCAGCTATCCTGTCCTATCCTCTATCCTATCCTATCCTCTATCATCTCCTGTCCTCTATCCTATCCAATCCCCTATCCTGTCCTCTATCCTATCCTATCCTATATCATATCCTATCCTCTATCCTATCCAATCCTCTATCCTATCCGATCCTCTATCCTATCCTATCCTGTATAATATCGTATCCTCCATCATATTGTACCCTCTATCCAATAATATCATCTATCCTATCCTATTCACTATCTTATCCTATCCTCTATCCGATCCTATCCTCTATCCTATCCTATCCTCTATCCTATCTAAACCCCTATCCTATCCTATCCTCTATCCTATCCTATCCTATCTAATATTGTATCCTCTATAATATCGTATCCTCCATCCTACCCTATCCTCCATCCTATCCTATCCTCTATCGTCTCCTATCCTCTATCCTATCCCATCCTCTATCCTATCCTTTCTCCTATCCTATCCTATATCCTATCCTATCGACTATCGTCTGCTATATCCTATCCTATCTACTATCCTATCCTATCCTCAATCCTATCCTATCCTCTATCGTCTGCTCTGTCCCATCCTATCCACCATCCTATCCTATCATCTACCCTATCCTATCCTCTATCCTATCCAATCCCCTATCCTATCCTCAATCCTATCCTATCCCATCCTATATCCTATCGTATACTCTATCCTATCCTATCCTCTATCCTATCCTCTACCCTATCCTATTCTCTATCCTGTCCAATATCCTATCCTATCCTCTATCCTATCCTATCCTCTATCCGATCCCATCCTCTATCTTTTCCTATCCTCTATAATATCGTATCCTCTATCCTATCCTATCCTCTATCCTATAATATCAGCTATCCTGTCCTATTCTCAATCCTATCCTATCCTCTATCCTATCCTATCCTCTATCGTCTCCTATCCTCTATTCTATCCAATCTCCTATCCTATCCTCTATACTATACTATCCTCTATCCTGTCCTATTCTCCATTCTATCCTCTATCCTATCCTCTAGCCTCCTATCCTATCCCCTATCGTCTCCTATCCTCTATCCTATCCTCTAGCCTATCCTATTCTCTATCCTATCCTCTATCGTATCCTATCATCTATCCTATCCTATCCTCTATCCTATCCTATCCTCTATCCTATCCAATCCTCTATCCAATTCTCTATCCGATCCTATCGTCTATCCTATCCTATCCTCTATAATATCGTATCCTTTATCCTATACTATCCTCGTATCCTATCCTATCCTCTATCCTATCCTCTACCCTATCCTATTCTCTATCCTGTCCAATATCCTATCCTATCCTCTATCCTATCCTATCCTCTATCCGATCCCATCCTCTATCTTATCCTATCCTCTATAATATCGTATCGTCTATCCTATCCTATCCTCTATCCTATAATATCAGCTATCCTGTCCTATTCTCAATCCTATCCTATCCTCTATCCTATCCTATCCTCTATCGTCTCCTATCCTCTATTCTATCCAATCCCCTATCTTATCCTCTATACTATACTATCCTCTATCCTGTCCTATTCTCCATTCTATCCTCTATCCTATCCTATCCTCTATCCTATCCAATCCCCTATCCTATCCAATCCCCTATCCTATTCTCTATCGTATCCCATCCTCTATAATATCGTATCCTCTATCATATTCTATCCTCTATCCTATAATATCCTCAATCGTATCCTATCCTCTATCCTATCCGATCCTCTACCCTATCCTATCCTCTACCCTATCCTATTCTCTATCCTATCATATCCTCTATCCTATCCAATCCAATATCCTATCCCCTATCGTCTCCTATCCTCTATCCCATCCTCTAGCCTATCCTATTCTCTATCCTATCCTCTATCGTATCCTATCATCTATCCTATCCTATCCTCTATCCTATCCTATCCTCTTTCCTACCCAATCCTCTATCCAATTCTCTATCCGATCCTATCGTCTATCCTATCCTATCCTCTATAATATCGTATCCTTTATCCTATACTATTCTCAATCCTATCCACTCCTTTATACTATAAAATCCTCTATCCTATCCTCTATCCTATCCTATCCTCTATCCTATAATATCATCTACCCTCTATCCTATCCAATCCTCTATCCTATACACTATCCTATCCTCTATAATATGCTATCCTCAATCGAATCCTATCCTATTCTCTATCCTATCCTATCCTCTACAGTATCATATCCTCTATCCTCTATCCTATCCAATCCTCTATCATATACTCTATCCTATCCTCTATCATATGCTATCCTCAATCGAATCCTATCCTATCCTCTATCCTATCCTATCTTCTATCCTATCCTATCCTCTATCCTATAATATCATCTATCTGATCCTATCCTCTATCCTATCCTATCCTCTATCCTATCCTATCTTCTATCCTATCCTATCCTCTATCTTATCCTATCCTCAATCCTATCCTATCCTCTCCTCTATCCTATCCTATCCTCAATCCTATCCTATCCTCTCCTCTATCCTATCCCATCCTCTGCCCTATCCTAACCTCTATCCTATCATATCCTCTATCCTATCCTATCCTCTATCCTATCCTATCCTCTATCCTATCCTATCCTATCCTCTATCCTATCCTATCCTATCCTATCCTCTATCCTATCCTATCCTCTATCCTATCCTATCCTCTATCCTATCCTATCCTCTATCCTATCCTCTCCTCTATCCTATCCTATCCTCTATCCTATCCTATCCTACCCTCAATCCTATCCTATCCTCTATCCTATCCTATCCTCTATCCTATCCTCTATCCTATCCTATCCTCTATTATATCCTATCCTGTATCCTATCCTATCCTCTATCCTATCCTATCCTCTATCGTCTCCTATCCTCTATACTATCCTATCCTCTATCCTATCCTATCCTCTATCCTATCCTATCCTCTATTCTATCCTATCCTCTATCCTATCCTCTCCTCTATCCTATCCTATCCTCTATCCTATCCTATCCTACCCTCAATCCTATCCTATCCTCTATCCTATCCTATCCTCTATCCTATCCTCTATCCTATCCTATCCTCTATTATATCCTATCCTGTATCCTATCCTATCCTCTATCCTATCCTATCCTCTATCGTCTCCTATCCTCTATACTATCCTATCCTCTATCCTATCCTATCCTCTATCCGATCCAATCCTCTATCCTATCCTATCCTCCATAATATCGTATCCTCTATTCGATCCAATCCTCTATCCTATCCTCTACCCTATCCTTCCCTATATCCTATCCTATCCTCTATCCTCTCCTCTATCCTATCCTATCCTCTATCCTATCGTATCCTGTATCCTATCCTATCCTCTGCCCTCTATTATACTCTATCCTATCATATCCTCTACCCTATCCTATCCTCTATCCTATCCTATCCTCTATCCTATCCTATCCTCTATCCTACCGTTTCCGCTATGCTATCCTATCCTGTATAATATCGTATCCTCTGTCCTATCCTTCCTCTATCCTACAATATCATCTATCCTATCCTATTCTCTATTACTATCCTATCGTATCCTCTATCGTATCGTATCCTCAATCCTATCCTATCCTCTATCCTATCCAATCCCCTATCCTATCCTCTATCCTATCCTATCCTCTATCCTATCCTATCCTCTATCCTATCCTATCCTCTATCCTATCCTATCCTCTATCCTATCCTATCCTCTATCCTATCCTATCCTCTATCCTATCCTATCCTCTATCCTATCCTATCCTCTATCCTATCCCATCCTATCGTCTATCCTATCCTATCCTCTAACTTATCCTATCCTCCATCCTATCTTATCCTCTATCCTATTCAATACTCTATCCTATCCTTCCCGCCATCCTATCCTATCCTGTCCTCTATCGAATCCTATCCTCTATCCTATTTTTTTTTTTTTTTTTTTTTTTTTTTTTTTTTTCCGAGGAGGTAATCTCGTTACGGATACCCGAATCCCCCCCGGGGGGGGGGGTGGTCCGGGTTATGTGGGACTCCTCGGCTGGTTGGTGCAACGCCGAGTATACCCACTAACTCCTCCCCGTCCGTCCCTAGACTCCTGGGGGCACCCGTGCTCTGCGCGCGCATGTCAATCCGGTGTGCCCCCGCCTTAGCATACCACCCAGGG
Organism: Halictus rubicundus; assembly: GCF_050948215.1. Classification (NCBI taxonomy): domain Eukaryota; kingdom Metazoa; phylum Arthropoda; class Insecta; order Hymenoptera; family Halictidae; genus Halictus; species Halictus rubicundus. Next base: position 128,663 of record NW_027488789.1, read on the forward strand.
GGGGACGCGGCCCCCTCCCGTACCTACTCTATCCGAAGGCACCACGCAACGGACGACGTGGCGCCTTCCCCCCCTGTTAGGCCGCCCGATGAGCATCCGGGCCCCCGCCCGAGATGCCCGGCGGCCTCCGGGGACGCCGTTGGTGACCGAGTGTAAGGGGATATCCGATCCCCCGCCTCGAGATCATCAAGGGCGTCCCCGCTCGCGTCAGAGGCGTCGCAACGGGGGTACGCCCCCGGGGCGTACCCTGCGCCGCCTCCCCCCCCTTCGGCCGGGATCGTGACTACGCTCCCGATCCCGTTCCGCAGCCTCCTTCCGCAGCATAACCCGCTCGCAGAAGGAAGCGAACCCCCTCCACGCCTCCTCGCCACCGGCTGCCGCAGCGACGACAGCCGGGAGCGAGAGGTCGTGGCCCACCGCGCGCCGCAGGGCACGGCGCTCTCCCCCCCATGCCGGACACTCCTCCAGAGTGTGTTGCGCCGTGTCCCGCGGCTCGCCGCAGTGGTGACACGCCTCCTCGGTCTCCCTCCCGATGCGACACAGGTAGTCGCCGAAGCACCCGTGCCCGCTCATCACCTGCGTCACACGGTAGGAGACCCTATGCCCCATCCATCCCCTGTTCCATTGATCGAACACCGGGAGGATGGCCCGAACGGCCCGCCTCTCGCCCTCCCTCGTCCCGGGAAGGCTATCGCGCCACTCCCGGGCTGCGTGCCGCCGAGCATGTCGCCTGAGCTCATCCACCATGAGCCGCGCCTGATCCGGGGCCACCCCCCGGTGCCGGAGTTCCCTGGAGTGCGTATGCACATCCGCCAACACGCGGGCCTCCAGCTCGAGGGGGATCAGCCCCGACATCACCATCGCCGTCGCGTATGAAATGGTGCGGTACCCCCGCACGATGCCTATGGCCAGCCTGCGCTCGATGCGACGCAGCAGCGACCGTGTGCCGCCACTGCGCCCCCTAGCCAAGACATCGCGCGCCCACACAGGGGCTCCGTACAGGACCAAAACTCGCACCACCACCGCGAACAGACGACGCACCCGTCCACAGGGTCCCCCGAGATTCGGGAGAAGGCGACCGAGCGCAGCGGTCGCCCTCTCCGCCCGGGGCGCCAGCGACTCAATGTGGCGGTCAAAACGCCACCGGCCGTCAAGCTCGAGTCCCAGGTACCGCATCTGGGACCCGACCTTGACCATCCCCTCCCCCACGCAGATCCAGCACTGGGGAGGCGCCGCCAACCGGGCCGAGCGGAGAAACCACATGGCCCTGGTTTTCTCGACGGACACCTCTAGGCCCAGCGACCGGATCGCGCGCACCGCGCGCCACGCGCCGCGCTCCGCCAGGCAGATGGCCTCCTTCGCATACCTCCCGGTGGCCAATACCAGCGTGTCGTCGGCGTAACACGTCAGGCTGACCCCGGGAGGCATCTCCTCCCGCAGGACGCGATCGTACGCAAGATTCCACAGCAACGGGCCCAACACCGAGCCCTGCGGAACCCCGCGCACGACGCCCCTGCGCACCATCCCGTACCGGCCGGGATACTCTATACCCCTGTCGGAGAGATAGCTCCCGATCACCCTTCTGAGATACAGAGGCACCCGGTGGAAGACCAGGGCCTCCATTATCCGATCCCAGGGGACGGTGTTGAACGCGTTAGCGATATCCAAGGATATCGCCAACGCAACTCCGCCCCCCCTCGTACAGGCCTCCGAGAGAGCCCTCACCCGCCGAATAGCGTCGACGGTGGAGAGACCCTCCCGGAAGCCGAATTGAACCCCGCTCAGATCGGGGACCCCTCCCGCCGACAGGTGCCGGACGAGGCGTCCAACGAGTACGCGCTCGAACAACTTCCCCGCCTCGTCCAGCAGACAAATTGGCCGGTACCCTGAGGGCGAGTCCCGGGACTTGCCCCCCTTCGGAAGGAGGACCAACCTGCCCGACTTCCACTCCGTGGGGAACACCCCCTCCCTCAGACAGCCGTTATACAGCTGCCGGAGTTCGGCGGCGAGTCCCCCCTCCAGGGCCAAGACCAACGCGCGGCCCGGCACCCCGTCCGGGCCCGGGGCCTTGCGGCCCACCCGCCGCGCCCTGGCCATCGCCTCACCCAGCTCGCCGGCCGACACCTCCCACTCTGCGGACCAGGAGAGAGGCTCCTGTTCCCAATGGGAGCGGCGCAGTTGTCCCCCCTCTCGCGGGAAGAGGGACGCCACCACTCCCTCGAGCAGGTGGGGGTCCATCGACTCCGTCACCGGAGGCGCCCACGCGCGCAGCTTGTTCATGACAAGCTTGTACGGGCGCCCCCATGGATCGGAGTCCACCGTGCCGACGAGCTCCGACCACGCGTCGGCCTTGGCCCGCGCGATAGCCCTGCGGAGAACCCCGAGCGCGGCTCGGTACTCCCCGCCGAGCCTCGCCGTCGCCTCCTCGTCGTCGCGCCTCCTACGCGCTCGGCCGTACCGACGCCGCGCGGCATTGCAGGCACGCCGGAGCTCCGCAATGCCGGCGGACCACCAGTACGCCGCCCTCCTGGGGGCGAACCGGCTGCGGGGCATGGCGGTGTCGCACACCGCCGTCATTACCTCCCGCAGCCGCCTCGCCCCTTGCGCAGGCGCCAGCTCGGACAGGGCCGGCCCCGTCCATGTCGCCGCGGCTACCGCGGCCCCGAACGCGTCCGCGTCCAGCCGCTTCAAGGCCCATCGCGGCCGTCGGTCCCCCCGGCCCGGCCGGGAATCCCGCGCGTGGAGGGTGGGCCACACGTCCATGACGATGGGCGTATGGTCTGACGCAATCTCTATCTCCTCGGCCACCCTCCATCCCGACACCCGGCGCACGGCCGAGGGAGTCCCCCATGTCAGGTCGACAATCGAGACCCCCTGCGGACGCACGCACGTCGGCGTGGATCCCCGGTTAATCAACCGGAGATCCAGGCCGGCCGCCCAGGTTAACACCTCGCTACCCCTAGTGGTCGTCCTGGGACTCCCCCACGATACCGCGTGGGCATTGAAGTCTCCCAAAACGAGAACCGGGCGGGCGCTGCACCGCGCGATGCAGCTGTTCAGCCCGCCCAGGAACCCCCGAAATTGATCGAGGCCACAGCTCGGCGAGATGTAGATCCCGACAACCGCGATGTCCCCCCATTGCACCGCCACGAATCCCTCGCCCCGCTCCAGAAGGGAGACCGACGGGGACCCGGGGCGGCTTCCCGCCACTATTACTACGGAGCCGATCTCGTCCCCCACCCAGAAGGGGTGTTCGGGGATTGCGTACGGCTCCGCCGCAACTGCCAGCCCAGCCCCCCACTCGCGCACGGCTTGGACAAACAGGTCCTGTGCCGCGCGCGAGTGGTTGAGGTTCGCCTGCAGAACCGGAGTAGGATTAAAAGTACCTACTCTAACATGGGCTCTGCAGAGTCCCCTCCCTGGGAGGTCCGGGCCCCCGGCGCCGTCTGCGGCCGCTGCGCGGATGCAGCCCCAGACGCGCCCTTCTCTTTCGTCGCCGCGCGGCCCCTCTTGGGAGCCGGGGCACACGCTTTGGCCCCGAATCTATGGCCCGATGGTCTCCCCAGGTCCGCGCAGAGCGGACACCTGGGGGCGGCCTTACAGGCCGAAGCCCGGTGCTCCGCCGCCCCGCAGCGGTAGCACATCGCGCCTCTGTCGACCGCGCTCTTGCATGTCGCTCGCGTGTGCCCCGTCTCCAAACAACGGAAGCATTGGAGGGGCCGCTCCCTCAGCGCCTCGACGCGGGCCGAGGACCAGCCGACCAGCAGCCGGCCTCCCGCCAACACTTTCTTGACGGCCGCGAGGGGGCCCTGGGCCCAACAGGAGCCCAGCGCCTGCTCCGAGGCGGGTCTGCGGATCTCGCCGACCCGGAACTCCGCCGCGGAACACTCCCCCGCCGCCGCCAGCGCCGCCGCTACGTCCCCGGGCGACACCGAGTCGTCCAGGCCCGCCACGCGCACCTCGCCGCGCTTGACCGCCTGGGAGACCTTAACCCCGGTCCCCCCAAGCGCCTCGGCGATCCTCCCGGAGAGGGCCCGTGCCTTCTCCTGGCACCCCGTGCCCCTGACCTCCAGGAGGATCCCGCCGGTTTTCGACCGCCTGGGAAGCACCCCCGACTCGATCCCGATAGCCTTGAGGTCCACCCTCTCTTTTGCCCTGGCCATCACCTCCGAATAAGTGAGCTTGCAGCTCTCGGGGATGGTGATGGCCACTGCTGCCGTTCTGGGGGTGCGTCCCAGGCCACCGTCCCTCCCGGCGGCGGGCTTCGCCGCGCTCGCGCCGCCCTGCACTCGTGCGCCGCCCGCCGCCCTCGGCTCCCTCGCAGCCTGCAGCCGTGAAGCGGCGGCAGCTGCCTCGGCCGCGGCTGCTCTCGCCGCAGCCTCCTCCGCGGCCATCTTCTTCTTGGCCCTCTTCGCCGCCTTGCTCGTCACCTCCATCCACGAGGCCGGGACGACCGGTGGCGGAATGATAACGGGGGGCACCACCCTCACGTTGGACACGACCACCGGTCCAGTCCCCTTGGTGACAGACGTCGCCGGCAGAGAAGCCACCGGCGTCGCCTCGCGCGCCGATTTACCCTCCGCCCGGAGGGCCGGGGCCAACCCGGCCAGAATCGTCCGGAACCGCTCCTCCATCCGGGCCTCTAGCTCCCGGTTCCTGGCCGTTATCAGCGCGCCGACCCGGAGAAGCAGGGCTTCGGAGTCCAAAACTCCCGCTCCCTCCCCCGACGGTCCCATCGCCTCCATCCCCCGCGTACGGACCCCCGCTGTCGAGGAGGCGGGGGGCGCTTCCCCTATTGGCGCATGTCCCGCCCGGCGACCGCTGTCGGTGTTCGCCCGCCGCCCGGCCTCCATTGACCGGAGCCTCGCCCGGAGGTCACCCGCCTCCTTCGCGAGGGCCGCGTTCTGCTCGCGGAGGCGGGCCACCTCCTGGCTACCCTGCCACGCCATCCCGGTAAAGCACCGCTGCATCAAGGTGGTGCAGTGGGCCCTGGCGACTGCAGAACAATCCCGCAAGTCTTTAGCCAGGTCCCCCTTGAGGCCCTTTGAGACGGTGGAGACTCTCTCCACCCTCAACATCGCCTCCTCCACCTCCCCTACTAGCTGCGCTGTCGGCATCCTCCCACCCAGCTCGATGAGGTCATCCACCCTCCTCGTCTGACTCCTCTCGGCGCGACCGCCGAGGGCCAGATCCATGGTGGGCGTCCCCGACGAGCCCTCCCCGGGGTCCGTCCGCGACACCGACCCGCCGCGGGTGTGCTGCCCCCCCTCTAACCGGGCACGCTTGGGGTCAGAGACCCCAGATGTCGCGCCCCGCTTCTCCGCGCCCCCGCGCGTCACGATCGAGCCGACGGAGCTCGAGATGGAGATGATTGTTTCATCCCCATCCGAGTCCTCGTCCGCGATGACCACGACCGCGTCCTCCCCGGCAGTAATCGTTGCCATCCCCTCCCCGTCAGTGACCGCTGCCGTCTCTTCCCCCGCCGCAGCTGCTGCCGTATCGGCAGCCTCCCCCACAACATCAAGGTTTTTATTATACGATTCCATATCTGGTCCCACGAGATTGGCAGGAAAAAACACGTCCGCCCGGGCAGAGCCTCCTTGCCCGGGTAAGGCTAATTTCAACTGGAGTTCGCCAGGTATCCAGAGATGGTGCGCTAGTGGCTGATGTACCCCACCAGCCGCGCCCTGTAGCCAGGGCGTACCCTCTCACCGCGCACCTAAGCTTAGGGCATTAGGGATTTTTATAGAGGTTATCATCCTCGCGGCCCGGCCGATTAAGGCAAGACCACCGTTCCGGTAAAACATGACCACCGGTTTACGGCAAGGGCCCTGCGGCGACCTCCCCGGTCGTTATCGCAGGACCCATTCCGCGGTTTTTTATCCCTCCGTGTGAGCCTTACCGGCAAGGGAGGCCCTGCCAGGATCCGAAGATCCCGCCGGCATCGCCTCATACATCATTGGGACTACTTTCCGCGGAATACCCCTCGCTCCGTTAGCAACACACAACTATGTGTGTTCCCAGGGACCACCACGAGGAGGTGGAGCGTAGAGGATTTTAGGGATATGACCGCCACCACTGTGGCATACCTAGTAGTGGATCCGAGTCACCACTACTAAGCCCATATCCCCTCGGTCCCCATCCTATCCTCTATCCTATCCATTCCGCTATCCTATCCCAGCCTGTATAATATCGTATCCTCTGTCCTATCCTTTCTCTATCCTATAATATCATGTATCCTATCCTATCCTATCCTGTATCCTATCCAATCCTATATCCTATACTCTATCCTATCCTATTCTCTATCCTATCCTATCCTCTATCGTATCCTATCCTCTATCCTATCCTATCCTCTATCCTATTCTATCCTCTATCCTAGCCTATTCTCTATCCTATCCTATCCTCTATCGTATCCTATCCTCTATCCTATCCTATCCTCTATCCTATTCTATCCTCTATCCTATCCTATCCTCTATCTAATCCTATCCTCTATCCTATCGAATCCCCTATCCTATACTCTATCATATCCTATTCTATCCTCTATCCTATCCTATCCTCTATCGTCTCCTGTCCTCTATCCTATCCAATACCCGATCCTATCCTCTCTCCTTCCCTTTCCGCTAGGCTATCCTATCCTCTATAACATCGTATCCTCTGTCCTATCCTTCCTCTATCCTACAATATCATCTATCCTATCCTATTCTCTATCCTATCCTATCCTATTCTCTATCGTATCCTATCCTCTATCCTATCCAATCCGATATCCTATTCTCTATCCTATCCTATCCTCTATCCTATCCAATCCTCTATCCTATCCGATCCTCTATCCTATCCTATCCTCTATAATATCGTATACTCTATCATATCCTATCATCTATCCTATCCAATCCTCTATCCTATCCCATCCTATCCTCTACCCTATCCTATCCTCTATCCTATCCTATCCTCTATCCTATCCCATCCTCTATCGTATCCTATCCTGTATCCGATCGATTCCCCTATCCTATCAACTATCGTATCCTATCCTCTATCCTATCCGATCCGATATCCTATCCTCTATCCTATTCTATACTCTATCCTATCCTATCCTCTATCCTATCCTATTCTTCATCCTATCCTATCCTCTATCCTAGCGTATCCTCTATCTTATCCAATCCTCGATCCTATCCTCTATCGTATCCTATCCTCTATCCTATCCTATCCTCTATCCTATTCTATCCTCTATCCTATCCTATCCTCTATCTAATCCTATCCTCTATCCTATCCAATCCCCTATCCTATACTCTATCATATCCTATCATCTATCCTATCATATCCTCTATCCTATTCTATACTCTATCCTATCCTTTCCGCTATCCTATCCTATCCTCTATAATATCGTTTCCTCTGTCCTATCCTGTCCTCTATCCTATCCTATCCTCTATCCTATTCTATCCTCTATCGTATCCTATCCTCTATCGTCCCCTGTCCTGTATCCTATGCAATCCCCGATCCTTTCCTCTATCCTTCCCTTTCCGCTAGGCTATCCTATCCTCTATAACATCGTATCCTCTGTCCTATCCTTCCTCTATCCTACAATATCATCTATCCTATCCTATTCTCTATCCTATCCTATCCTATTCTCTATCGTATCCTATCCTCTATCCTATCCAATACGATATCCTATTCTCTATCCTATCCTATCCTCTATCCTATCCAATCCTCTATCCTATCCGATCCTCTATCCTATCCTATCCTCTATAATATCGTATACTCTATCATATCCTATCATCTATTCTATCCAATCCTCTATCCTATCCTATCCTCTATAATATCGTATACTCTATCATATCCTATCATCTATCCTATCCAATCCTCTATCCTATCCTCTATTCTATGCTCTATGCTATCCTATCCTCTATCCTATCCTATCCTCTATCCTATCCTATCCTCTATCGCCTCCTGTCCTATATCCTACCCAATCCCCTATCCTATCCTCTATCCTATCCGATCCTCTATCCTATCATATCCTCTATCCTATCCTATCCTCTATCCTATCCTATCCTCTATCCTATCCTATCCTCTATCCTATCCTATCCTCTATCCTATCCTATCCTCTATCCTATCCTATCCTCTATCCTATCCCATCCTATCCTCTATCCTATCGTACCCTCTATCCTATCCTATCCTCTATCCTATCCCATCCTCTATCGTATCCTATCCTGTATCCGATCGAATCCCCTATCCTATCCTCTATCGTATCCTATCGTCTATCCTATCCGATCCTATATCCTATCCTCTATCCTATTCTATACTCTATCCTATCCTATCCTCTATCCTATCCTATTCTTCATCCTATCCTATCCTCTATCCTAGCGTATCTTCTATCCTATCCAATCCTCGATCCTATCCTCTATCCTATCCTATCCTCTAACTTATCCTATCCTCCATCCCATATTATCCTCTATCCTATTCAATACTCTATCCTATCCTTCCCGCCATCCTATCCTATCCTGTCCTCTATCGAATCCTATCCTCTATCCTATCCATTCCGCTATCCTATTCCAGCCTGTATAATATCGTATCCTCTGTCCTATCCTTTCTCTATCCTATAATATCATGTATCCTATCCTATCCTATCCTCTATCCTATCCAATCCTATATCCTATACTCTATCCTATCCTATTCTCTATCCTATCCTATCCTCTATCGTATCCTATCCTCTATCCTATCCTATCCTCGTTCCTATCCTATCCTCAATTCTATTCTATACTGCATCCTATACTATCCGCTATCCTATCCTATCCTCTATCCTATCCTATCCTCTATCCTATTCTATCCTCTATCGTATCCTATCCTCTATCTTATCCTATCCTCTATCCTATCCAATCCCCTATTCTATACTCTATCATATCCTATCATCTATCCTATCATATCCTCTATCCTATTCTATACTCTATCCTATCCTTTCCGCTATCCTATCCTATCCTCTATCCTATCCTATCCTATCCTCTATCTTATCCTATCCTCTATCCTATCCTATCCTCTAGCCTATCCTATCCTCTATCCCATCCTATCCTCTATCCTATCCTATCCTCTATCCTATGCTATTCTCTATCCTATCCTATCCTCTTTCCTATCCTATTCTCTATCCAATCCTATCCTCTATCCTATCCTATCCTCTATCGTATCCAGTCCTCTATCCTATCCAATCCTTTATCCTATCCTCTATGCTATCCTATCCTCTATCCTATCCTCTATCCTATCGTATCCTCTATCCTATCCCATACTCTGCAATATCCTATACTCTATCCTATCATATCCTCTATCCTATCCTATCCACTATCCTATAATATCCAGTATCATATCCTATCCTCTACCCTATCCTATCCTCTATCCTATCCTTTCCCCTATCCTATCCTTTCCTCTATCCTATCCTATCCTCTAGAAGATCGTATCCTCTATCCTATCCAATCCTCTATTCTATCCTATCCTCTATCCTATCAAATCCCCTATCCTATCCTCTATCCTATCCTATCCACTATCTTATCCTATCCTCTATCCTATCCTATCCTCTATCCTATCCTATCCTCTATCCTATCCTCTATCCTATCCTATACTCTATCCTATCGTATCCTCTATCCTATCCTATCTTCTATCCTATCCTATCCTCTATCCTATCAATTCCCTATCCTATCCTCTATCCTATCCTATCCTGTATCCTATCCAATCCTCTATCCTATCCTATCATCTATGCTCAAGTCTATCCTTTCCTGTATCCTATCCAATCCTCTATCCTATCCTATCCTCTATCCTATCAAATCCCCTATCCTATCCTCTATCCCATCCTATCCTGTATCCTATCCAATCCTCAATCCTATCCTATCCAATCCTCAATCCTATCCTATCCTCTATCCTATCCTATCCTATCCTATCCTCTATCCTATCCTATCCTCTATCCTATCCTATCCTCTATCCTATCCTATCCTCTATCCTATCCTATCCTCTATCCTATCCTATCCTCTATCCTATCCTCTATCTTATCCTATCCTCTATCCTATCGTATCCTCTATCCTATCGTATCTTCTATCCTATCCTATCCTCTATCCTATCAAATCCCCAATCCTATCCTCTATCCTATCCTATCCTCTATCCTATCCTATCCTCTATCCTATCCTATCCTCTATCCTATCCTATCCTCTATCCTATCCTATCCTCTATCCTATCCTATCCTCTATCCTATCCTATCATCTAATCTCAAGTCTATCCTTTCCTGTATCCTATCCAATCCTCTATCCTATCCTATCCTCTATCCTATCGTATCCTCTATCCTATCCTATCTTCTATCCTATCCTATCCTCTATCCTATCAAATCCCCTATCCTATCCTCTATCCTATCCTATCCACTATCTTATCCTATCCTCTATCCTATCCTATCCTCTATCCTATCCTATCCTCTATCCTATCCTCTATCCAATCCTATACTCTATCCTATCGTATCCTCTATCCTATCCTATCTTCTATCCTATCCTATCCTCTATCCTATCAATTCCCTATCCTATCCTCTATCCTATCCTATCCTGTATCCTATCCAATCCTCTATCCTATCCTATCATCTATGCTCAAGTCTATCCTTTCCTGTATCCTATCCAATCCTCTATCCTATCCTATCCTCTATCCTATCAAATCCCCTATCCTATCCTCTATCCCATCCTATCCTGTATCCTATCCAATCCTCAATCCTATCCTATCCAATCCTCAATCCTATCCTATCCTCTATCCTATCCTATCCTATCCTATCCTCTATCCTATCCTATCCTCTATCCTATCCTATCCTCTATCCTATCCTATCCTCTATCCTATCCTATCCTCTATCCTATCCTATCCTCTATCCTATCCTCTATCCTATCCTATCCTCTATCCTATCGTATCCTCTATCCTATCGTATCTTCTATCCTATCCTATCCTCTATCCTATCAAATCCCCAATCCTATCCTCTATCCTATCCTATCCTCTATCCTATCCTATCCTCTATCCTATCCTATCCTCTATCCTATCCTATCCTCTATCCTATCCTATCCTCTATCCTATCCTATCCTCTATCCTATCCTATCCTCTATCCTATCCTATCCTCTATCCTATCCTCTATCCTATCCTCTATCCTATCCTCTATCCTATCCTATCCTCTATCATCTATCCTATCATATCCTCTATCCTATCCTATCCTTTATCCTTTATCCTATCCTATCCTATCCTCTATCCTATCCTATCCTCTATCCTATCCTATCCTCTATCCTATCCTATCCTCTATCCTATCCTATCCTCTATACTATCCTATCCTCTATCCTATCCTATCCTCTATCCTATCCTAACTTCTATCATATCCTATCCTAACTTCTATCATATCCTATCCTCTATCCTATCCAATCCTCTATCCTATCCTATCCTCTATCCTATCCTATCCTCTATCCTATCCTCTATCCTATCCTATCCTCTATCCTATCCTATCCTCTATCCTATGGTATCCTCTATCCTATCCTATCCTCTATCCTATCCTATCCTCTATCCTATCCTCTATCCTATCCTCTATCCTATCCTCTATCCTATCCTCTATCCTATCCTATCCTCTATCCTATCCTACCCTCTATTCTATCCTATCCTCTATGCTATCCTATCCTCTATCCTATCCTATCCTCTATCCTATCCTATCCTCTATCCTATCTTATCCTCTATCCTATCCTATCTTCTATCCTACCCTATCATCTATCCTATCAAATCCCCTATCCTATCCTCTATCCTATCGTATCCTCTATCCTATCCTATCTTCTATCCTATCCTATCCTCTATCCTATCCTATCCTCTATCCTATCCTATCCTCTATCCTATCCTATCGTCTATCCTATCCTATCCTCTATCATCTAACCTATCCTATCCTCTATCCTATCCTATCCTCTATCCTATCCTACCCTCTATCCTATCCTATCCTCTATCCTATCCTATCCTCTATCCTATCTTATCCTCTATCCTATCCTATCTTCTTTCCTATCCTATCCTCTATCCTATCAAATCCCCTATCCTATCCTCTATCCTATCCTATCCTGTATCCTATCCAATCCTCTATCCTATCCTTTCATCTATCCTCAAGGCTATCCGTTCCTGGATCCTATCCAATCCTCTATCCTATCCTATCATCTATCCTCTATCCTATCCAATCCTCTATCCTATCCATTCCTCTGTCCTATCATATCCTCTATCCTATAATATCCTCTATCCTATCCTATCCTCTATCCAATCCTCTATCCTATCCTATCCTCTATCCTATCCTATCCTCTATCCGATCCTATCTTCTATCCTATCCTATCCTCTATCCTATCCTATCCTCTATCCTATCCTATCCTCTATCCTATCCTATCCTCTATCCTATCCTATCCTCTATCCTATCCTATCCTCTATCCTATCCTATCCTCTATCCTATCCTATCCTCTATCCTATCCTATCCTCTATCCTATCCTATCCTCTATCCTATCCTATCCTCTATCCTATCCTATCCTCTATCCTATCCTATCCTCTATCCTATCCTATCCTCTATCCTATCCTATCCTCTATCCTATCCTATCCTCTATCCTATCCTATCCTCTATCCTATCCTATCTTCTATCCTATCCTATCCTCTATCCTATCAAATCCCCTATCCTATCCTCTATCCTATCCTATCCTGTATCCTATCCAATCCTCTATCCTATCCTTTCATCTATCCTCAAGGCTATCCGTTCCTGGATCCTATCCAATCCTCTATCCTATCCTATCATCTATCCTCTATCCTATCCAATCCTCTATCCTATCCATTCCTCTGTCCTATCATATCCTCTATCCTATAATATCCTCTATCCTATCCTATCCTCTATCCAATCCTCTATCCTATCCTATCCTCTATCCTATCCTATCCTCTATCCGATCCTATCTTCTATCCTATCCTATCCTCTATCCTATCCTATCCTCTATCCTATCCTATCCTCTATCGTATCCTATCCTCTATCCTATCCAATCCTCTATCCTATCCTATCCTCTATCCTATCGTATCCTCTATCCTATCCTATCTTCTATCCTATACTATCCTCTATCCTATCAAATCCCCTATCCTATCCTCTATCCTATCCTATACTATCCTCTATCCTATCAAATCCCCTATCCTATCCTCTATCCTATCCTATCCTGTATCCTATCCAATCCTCTATCCTATCCTATCATCTAATCTCAAGTCTATCCTTTCCTGTATCCTATCCAATCCTCTATCCTATCCTATCCTCTATCCTATCGTATCCTCTATCCTATCCTATCTTCTATCCTATCCTATCCTCTATCCTATCAAATCCCCTATCCTATCCTCTATCCTATCCTATACTATCCTCTATCCTATCAAATCCCCTATCCTATCCTCTATCCTATCCTATCCTGTATCCTATCCAATCCTCTATCCTATCCTATCATCTATCCTCAAGTCTATCCTTTCCTGTATCCTATCCAATCCTCTATCCTATCCTATCCTCTATCCTATCGTATCCTCTATCCTATCCTATCTTCTATCCTATCCTATCCTCTATCCTATCAAATCCCCTATCCTATCCTCTATCCTATCCTATCCACTATCTTATCCTATCCTCTATCCTATCCTATCCTCTATCCTATCCTATCCTCTATCCTATCCTCTATCCTATCCTATCCTCTATCCTATCGTATCCTCTATCCTATCGTATCCTCTATCCTATCCTATCTTCTATCCTATCCTATCCTCTATCCTATCAAATGCCCTATCCTATCCTCTATCCTATCCTATCCTGTATCCTATCCAATCCTCTATCCTATCCTATCATCTATGCTCAAGTCTATCCTTTCCTGTATCCTATCCAATCCTCTATCCTATCCTATCCTCTATCCTATCAAATCCCCTATCCTATCCTCTATCCCATCCTATCCTGTATCCTATCCAATCCTCAATCCTATCCTATCCAATCCTCAATCCTATCCTATCCTCTATCCTATCCTATCCTCTATCCTATCCTATCCTCTATCCTATCCTATCCTCTATCCTCTATCCTATCCTATCCTCTATCCTATCCTATCCTCTATCCTATCCTATCCTCTATCCTATCCTCTATCCTATCCTATCCTCTATCCTATCGTATCCTCTATCCTATCCTATCCTCTATCCTATCCTATCCTCTATCCTATCCTATCCTCTATCCTATCCTCTATCCTATCCTCTATCCTATCCTATCCTCTATCCTCTATCCTATCATATCCTCTATCCTATCCTATCCTTTATCCTTTATCCTATCCTATCCTATCCTCTATCCTATCCTATCCTCTATCCTATCCTATCCTCTATCCTATCCTATCCTCTATCCTATCCTATCCTCTATCCTATACTATCCTCTATACTATCCAATCCTCTATCCTATCCATTCCACTGTCCTATCATATCCTCTATCCTATAATATCCTCTATCCTATCCTATCCTCTATCCAATCCTCTATCCTATCCTATCCTCTATCCTATCCTATCCTATCCTCTATCCTATCCTATCCTCTATACTATCCTATCCTCTATCCTATCCTATCCTCTATCCTATCCTAACTTCTATCATATCCTATCCTAACTTCTATCATATCCTATCCTCTATCCTATCCAATCCTCTATCCTATCCTATCCTCTATCCTATCCTATCCTCTATCCTATCCTCTATCCTATCCTATCCTCTATCCTATCCTATCCTCTATCCTATGGTATCCTCTATCCTATCCTATCCTCTATCCTATCCTCTATCCTATCCTCTATCCTATCCTATCCTCTATCCTATCCTACCCTCTATTCTATCCTATCCTCTATGCTATCCTATCCTCTATCCTATCTTATCCTCTATCCTATCCTATCCTCTATCCTATCTTATCCTCTATCCCATCCTATCTTCTATCCTACCCTATCATCTATCCTATCAAATCCCCTACCCTATCCTCTATCCTATCGTATCCTCTATCCTATCCTATCTTCTATCCTATCCTATCCTCTATCCTATCAAATCCCCTATCCTATCCTCTATCCTATCCTCTCCTCTATCCTATCCTATCCTCTATCCTATCCTATCCTCTATCCTATCCTATCCTCTATCCTACCCTTTCCTCTATCCTATCCTATGCTCTATCCTATCCTATCGTCTATCCTATCCTATCCTCTATCCTATCCTATCCTCTATCCTATCCTATCCTCTATCCTATCCTATCCTCTATCCTATCCTATCCTCTATCCTATCCTATCCTCTATCCTCTATCCTATCCTATACTCTATCCTATCCTATCCTCTATCCTATACTATCCTCTATACTATCCAATCCTCTATCCTATCCATTCCTCAATCCTATCGTATCCTCTATCCTATCCTATCTTCTATCCTACCCTATCATCTATCCTATCAAATCCCCTATCCTAACCTCTATCCTATCCTATCCTCTATCCTATCCTATCCTCTATCCTATCCTATCCTCCATCCTATCGTATCCTCTATCCTATCCTATCTTCTATCCTATCCTATCCTCTATCCTATCAAATCCCCTATCCTATCATCTATCCTATCCTATCCTCTATCCTATCCTATCCTCTATCCTATCCTATCCTCTATCCTATCCTATCCTCTATCCTATCCTCTATCCTATCCTATCCTCTATCCTCTATCCTATCCTATACTCTATCCTATCCCATCCTTTATCCTATCCTATCCTATCCTATCCTCTATCCTATCCTATCCTCTATCCTATCCTATCCTCTATCCTATACTATCCTCTATACTATCCAATCCTCTATCCTATCCATTCCTCTGTCCTATCATGTCCTCTATCCTATAATATCCTCTGTCCTATCCTATCCTCTATCCAATCCTCTATCCTATCCTATCCTCTATCCTATCCTATCCTCTATCCTATCCTATCCTCTATCCTATCCTATTCTCTATCCTATAATATCCTCTGTCCTATCCTATCCTCTATCCTATCCTATCCTCTATCCTATCCTATCTTCTATCCTATCCTATCCTCTATCCTATCAAATCCCCTATCCTATCCTCTATCCCATCCTATCCTGTATCCTATCCAATCCTCAATCCTATCCTGTATCCTATCCAATCCTCAATCCTATCCTATCATCTATCCTCTATCCTATCCAATCCTCTATCCTATCCATTCCTCTGTCCTATCATATCCTCTATCCTATAATATCCTCTATCCAATCCTCTATCCTATCCAATCCTGTATCCTATCCTATCCTCTATCCTATCCTATCTTCTATCCTATCCTATCCTCTATCCTATCAAATCCCCTATGCTATCCTCTATCCTATCCTATCCTGTATCCTATCGAATCCTCTATCCTATCCTATCCTCTATCCTATCCTATCCTCTATCCTATACTATCCTCTATACTATCCAATCCTCTATCCTATCCATTCCTCTGTCCTATCATATCCTCTATGCTATAATATCCTCTATCCTATCCTATCCTCTATCCAATCCTCTATCCTATCCTATCCTCTATCCTATCCTATCCTCTATCCTATCCTATCCTCTATCCTATCCTGTCCTCTATCCTAACCTATCTTCTATCCTATTAAATCCCCTATCCTATCCTCTATCCTATCCTATCCTGTATCCTATCCAATCCTCTATCCTATCCATTCCTCTGTCCTATCTTATCCTGTATCCTATCCAATCCTCAATCCTATCCTATACTCTATCCTATCCTATCCTCTATCCTACCCTATCCTCTATCCTATCCTATCTTCTATCCTATCCTATCTTCTATCCTATCCTATCCTCTATCCTATCAAATCCCCTATCCTATCCTCTATCCTATCCTATCCTGTATCCTATCCAATCCTCAATCCTATCCTATCATCTACCCTCTATCCTATCCAATCCTCTATCCTATCCATTCCTCTATCCTATCATATCCTCTATCCTATAATATCCTCAATCCTATCATATCCTCTATCCAATCCTCTATCCTATACTATCCTCTATCCTATCCTATCCTCTATCCTATCTTATCTTCTATCCTACCCTATCATCTATCCTATCAAATCCCCTATCCTATCCTCTATCCTATCCTATTCTCTATCCTATCCTATCCTCTATCCTATCCTATATTCTATCCTATCTGATCCTCTATCCTATCCTATCTTCTTTCCTATCCTATCCTCTATCCTATCAAATCCCCTATCCTATCCTCTATCCTATCCTATCCTGTATCCTATCCAATCCTCTATCCTATCCTTTCATCTATCCTCAAGACTATCCGTTCCTGGATCCTATCCAATCCTCTATCCTATCCTATCCTCAATCCTATCGTATGCTCTATCCTATCCTATCTTCTATCCTATCCTATCCTCTATCCTATCAAATCCCCTATCCTATCCTCTATACTATCCTATCCTGTATCCTATCCAATCCTCAATCCTATCCTATCATCTATCCTCTATCCTATCCAATCCTCTATCCTATCCATTCCTCTGTCCTATCTTATCCTGTATCCTATACAATCCTCAATCCTATCCTATACTATATCCTATGCTATCCTCTATCCTACCCTATCCTCTATCCTATCCTATCCTCTATCCTATCCTATCTTCTATCCTATCCTATCCTCTATCCTATCAAATCCCCTATCCTATCCTCTATCCTATCCTATCCTGTATCCTATCCAATCCTCAATCCTATCCTATCATCTACCCTCTATCCTATCCAATCCTCTATCCTATCCATTCCTCTATCCTATCATATCCTCTATCCTATAACATCCTCTATCCTATCCCATCCTCTATCCAATCCTCTATCCTATCCTATCCTCTATCCTATCCTATCCTCTATCCTATCCTATCCTCTATCCTATCCTATCCTCTATCCTATCCTATCTTCTATCCTACCCTATCATCTATCCTATCAAATCCCCTATCCTAACCTCTATCCTATCCTATCCTCTATCCTATCCTATCCTCTATACTATCCTATCCTCTATCCTATCCTATCCTCTATCCTACCCTTTCCTCTATCCTATCCTATGCTCTATCCTATCCTATCGTCTATCCTATCCGCTATCCTATCCTATCCTCTATCCTATCCTATCCTCTATCCTATCCTATCCTCTATCCTCTATCCTATCCTATACTCTATTATATCCTATCCTCTATCCTACCCTATCCTCTATCCT
The DNA here is from genome assembly GCF_050948215.1 of Halictus rubicundus. Lineage (NCBI taxonomy): Eukaryota > Metazoa > Arthropoda > Insecta > Hymenoptera > Halictidae > Halictus > Halictus rubicundus. The sequence continues at coordinate 146,891 of NW_027488789.1, forward strand.
ATCCTATCCTCTATCCTATCCTATCTTCTATCCTATCCTATCCTCTATCCTATCAAATCCCCTATCCTATCCTCTATCCTATCCTATCCTGTATCCTATCCAATCCTCAATCCTATCCTATCATCTATCCTCTATCCTATCCAATCCTCTATCCTATCCATTCCTCTGTCCTATCATATCCTCTATCCTATAATATCCTCTATCCTATCCTATCCTCTATCCTATCCTATCCTCTATCCGATCCTATCTTCTATACTATCCTATCCTCTATCCTACTATATCCTCTATCCTATCCTATCCTCTATCCTACAATATCCTCTATCCTATCCTATCCTCTATCCAATCCTCTATCCTATCCTATCCTCTATCCTATCCTATCCTCTATCCTATCCTATCCTCTATCCTATCCTATCCTCTATCCTATCCTATCCTCTATCCTATCCTATCCTCTATCCTATCCTATCCTCTATCCTATCCTATCTTCTATCCTACCCTATCATCTATCCTATCAAATCCCCTATCCTATCCTCTATCCTATCCTATCCTCTATCCTATCCTATCCTCTATCCTATCCTATCCTCTATCCTATCGTATCCTCTATCCTATCCTATCTTCTATCCTATCCTATCCTCTATCCTATCAAATCCCCTATCCTATCCTCTATCCTATCCTATCCTGTATCCTATCCAATCCTCTATCCTATCCTATCATCTATCCTCAAGTCTATCCTTTCCTGTATCCTATCCAATCCTCTATCCTATCCTATCCTCTATCCTATCAAATCCCCTATCCTATCCTCTATCCCATCCTATCCTGTATCCTATCCTCTATCCCATCCTATCCTGTATCCTATCCAATCCTCAATCCTATCCTATCATCTATCCTCTATCCTATCCAATCCTCAATCCTATCCTATCCTCTATCCTATCCTATCCTCTATCCTATCCTATCCTCTATCCTATCCTATCCTCTATCCTATCGTATCCTCTATCCTATCCTATCCTCTATCCTATCCTATCCTCTATCCTATCCTATCCTCTATCCTATACTATCCTCTATCCTATCCTATCCTCTATCCTATCCTATCCTCTATCCTATCCTATCCTCTATCCTATCCTATCCTCTATCCTATCCTCTATCCTATCCTATCCTCTATCCTATCCTATCCTCTATCCTATCCTATCCTCTATCCTCTATCCTATCCTATACTCTATTATATCCTATCCTCTATCCTACCCTATCCTCTATCCTATCCTATCCTCTATCCTATCCTATCTTCTATCCTATCCTATCCTCTATCCTATCAAATCCCCTATCCTATCCTCTATCCTATCCTATCCTGTATCCTATCCAATCCTCAATCCTATCCTATCATCTATCCTCTATCCTATCCAATCCTCTATCCTATCCATTCCTCTATCCTATCCTATCCTCTATCCTATCCTATCCTCTATCCTATCCTATCCTCTATCCTATCCTATCCTCTATCCTATCCTATCCTCTATCCTATCCTATCTTCTATCCTACCCTATCATCTATCCTATCAAATCCCCTATCCTATCCTCTATCCTATCCTATCCTCTATCCTATCCTATCCTCTATCCTATCCTATCCTCTATCCTATCGTATCCTCTATCCTATCCTATCTTCTATCCTATCCTATCCTCTATCCTATCAAATCCCCTATCCTATCCTCTATCCTATCCTATCCTGTATCCTATCCAATCCTCTATCCTATCCTATCATCTATCCTCAAGTCTATCCTTTCCTGTATCCTATCCAATCCTCTATCCTATCCTATCCTCTATCCTATCAAATCCCCTATCCTATCCTGTATCCTATCCTCTATCCCATCCTATCCTGTATCATATCCAATCCTCAATCCTATCCTATCATCTATCCTCTATCCTATCCAATCCTCAATCCTATCCTATCCTCTATCCTATCCTATCCTCTATCCTATCCTATCCTCTATCCTATCGTATCCTCTATCCTATCCTATCCTCTATCCTATCCTATCCTCTATCCTATCCTATCCTCTATCCTATACTATCCTCTATCCTATCCTATCCTCTATCCTATCCTATCCTCTATCCTATCCTATCCTCTATCCTATCCTATCCTCTATCCTATCCTATCCTCTATCCCATCCTATCCTCTATCCTATCCTATCCTCTATCCTATCCTATCTTCTATCCTACCCTATCAACTATCCTATCAAATCCCCTATCCTATCCTCTATCCTATCCTATCCTCTATCCTATCCTATCCTCTATCCTATCCTATCCTCTATCCTATCGTATCCTCTATCCTATCCTATCTTCTATCCTATCCTATCCTCTATCCTATCAAATCCCCTATCCTATCCTCTATCCTATCCTATCCTGTATCCTATCCAATCCTCTATCCTATCCTATCATCTATCCTCAAGTCTATCCTTTCCTGTATCCTATCCAATCCTCTATCCTATCCTATCCTCTATCCTATCAAATCCCCTATCCTATCCTCTATCCCATCCTATCCTGTATCCTATCCTCTATCCCATCCTATCCTGTATCCTATCCAATCCTCAATCCTATCCTATCATCTATCCTCTATCCTATCCAATCCTCAATCCTATCCTATCCTCTATCCTATCCTATCCTCTATCCTATCCTATCCTCTATCCTATCCTATAATCTATCCTATCCTATCCTCTATCCTATCGTATCCTCTATCCTATCCTATCTTCTATCCTATCCTATTCTCTATCCTATCAAATCCCCTATCCTATCCTCTATCCTATCCTATCCTCTATCCTATCCTATCCTCTATCCTATCCTATCCTCTATCCTATCCTATCCTCTATCCCATCCTATCCTGTATCCTATCCAATCCTCAATCCTATCCTATCATCTATCCTCTATCCTATCCAATCCTCTATCCTATCCATTCCTCTGTCCTATCATATCCTCTATCCTATAATATCCTCTATCCTATCCTATAATCTATCCAATCCTCTATCCTATCCAATCCTCTATCCTATCCTATCCTCTATCCTATCCTCTCTTCTATCCTATCCTATCCTCTATCCTATCAAATCCCCTATCCTATCCTCTATCCTATCCTATCCTGTATCCTATCCAATCCTTTATCCTACCCTATCATCTATCCTCAATCCTATCCTTTCCTGTATCCTATCCAATCCTCTATCCTATCCTGTCCTCTATCCTATAATATCCTCTATCCTATCTTATCCTCTATCCTATCCTATCGTCTATGCTATCCTATCTTCTATCCTATCCTATCCTCTATCCTATCAAATCCCCTATCCTATCCTCTATCCCATCCTATCCTGTATCCTATCCAATCCTCAATCCTATCCTAACATCTATCCTCTATCCTATCCAATCCTCTATCCTATCCATTCCTCTGTCCTATCATGTCCTCTATCCTACAATATCCTCTGTCCTATCCTATCCTCTATCCAATCCTCTATCCTATCCTATCCTCTATCCTATCCTATCCTCTATCCTATCCTATCCTCTATCCTATCCTATCCTCTATCCTATCCTATCCTCTATCCTATAATATCCTCTGTCCTATCCTATCCTCTATCCTATCCTATCCTCTATCCTATCCTATCTTCTATCCTATCCTATCCTCTATCCTATCAAATCCCCTATCCTATCCTCTATCCCATCCTATCCTGTATCCTATCCAATCCTCAATCCTATCCTATCATCTATCCTCTATCCTATCCAATCCTCTATCCTATCCATTCCTCTGTCCTATCATATCCTCTATCCTATAATATCCTCTATCCAATCCTCTATCCTATCCAATCCTGTATCCTATCCTATCCTCTATCCTATCCTATCTTCTATCCTATCCTATCCTCTATCCTATCAAATCCCCTATCCTATCCTCTATCCTATCCTATCCTGTATCCTATCGAATCCTCTATCCTATCCTATCCTTTATCCTATCCTATCCTCTATCCTATACTATCCTCTATACTATCCAATCCACTATCCTATCCATTCCTCTGTCCTATCATATCCTCTATGCTATAATATCCTCTATCCTATCCTATCCTCTATCCTATCCTATCCTCTAACCGATCCTATCCTCTATCCTATCCTATCCTGTATCCTATCCTCTATCCTATCCTATCCTCTATCCTATCCTATCCTCTATCCTATCCTATCCTCTATCCTATCCTATCCTCTATCCTATCCTATCCTCTATCCTATCCTATCCTCTATCCTATCCTATCCTCTATCCTATCCTATCCTCTATCCTATCCTATCCTCTATCCTATCCTATCCTCTATCCCATCCTATCCTGTATCCTATCCAATCCTCAATCCTATCCTATCATCTATCCTCTATCCTATCCAATCCTCTATCCTATCCATTCCTCTGTCCTATCATATCCTCTATCCTATAATATCCTCTATCCTATCCTATAATCTATCCAATCCTCTATCCTATCCAATCCTCTATCCTATCCTATCCTCTATCCTATCCTCTCTTCTATCCTATCCTATCCTCTATCCTATCAAATCCCCTATCCTATCCTCTATCCTATCCTATCCTGTATCCTATCCAATCCTTTATCCTACCCTATCATCTATCCTCAATCCTATCCTTTCCTGTATCCTATCCAATCCTCTATCCTATCCTGTCCTCTATCCTATAATATCCTCTATCCTATCTTATCCTCTATCCTATCCTATCGTCTATGCTATCCTATCTTCTATCCTATCCTATCCTCTATCCTATCAAATCCCCTATCCTATCCTCTATCCCATCCTATCCTGTATCCTATCCAATCCTCAATCCTATCCTAACATCTATCCTCTATCCTATCCAATCCTCTATCCTATCCATTCCTCTGTCCTATCATGTCCTCTATCCTACAATATCCTCTGTCCTATCCTATCCTCTATCCAATCCTATCGTCTATCCTATCCTATCCTCTATCATCTAACCTATCCTATCCTCTATCCTATCCTATCCTCTATCCTATCCTACCCTCTATCCTATCCTATCCTCTATCCTATCCTATCCTCTATCCTATCTTATCCTCTATCCTATCCTATCTTCTTTCCTATCCTATCCTCTATCCTATCAAATCCCCTATCCTATCCTCTATCCTATCCTATCCTGTATCCTATCCAATCCTCTATCCTATCCTTTCATCTATCCTCAAGGCTATCCGTTCCTGGATCCTATCCAATCCTCTATCCTATCCTATCATCTATCCTCTATCCTATCCAATCCTCTATCCTATCCATTCCTCTGTCCTATCATATCCTCTATCCTATAATATCCTCTATCCTATCCTATCCTCTATCCAATCCTCTATCCTATCCTATCCTCTATCCTATCCTATCCTCTATCCGATCCTATCTTCTATCCTATCCTATCCTCTATCCTATCCTATCCTCTATCCTATCCTATCCTCTATCCTATCCTATCCTCTATCCTATCCTATCCTCTATCCTATCCTATCCTCTATCCTATCCTATCCTCTATCCTATCCTATCCTCTATCCTATCCTATCCTCTATCCTATCCTATCCTCTATCCTATCCTATCCTCTATCCTATCCTATCCTCTATCCTATCCTATCCTCTATCCTATCCTATCCTCTATCCTATCCTATCCTCTATCCTATCCTATCCTCTATCCTATCCTATCCTCTATCCTATCCTATCTTCTATCCTATCCTATCCTCTATCCTATCAAATCCCCTATCCTATCCTCTATCCTATCCTATCCTGTATCCTATCCAATCCTCTATCCTATCCTTTCATCTATCCTCAAGGCTATCCGTTCCTGGATCCTATCCAATCCTCTATCCTATCCTATCATCTATCCTCTATCCTATCCAATCCTCTATCCTATCCATTCCTCTGTCCTATCATATCCTCTATCCTATAATATCCTCTATCCTATCCTATCCTCTATCCAATCCTCTATCCTATCCTATCCTCTATCCTATCCTATCCTCTATCCGATCCTATCTTCTATCCTATCCTATCCTCTATCCTATCCTATCCTCTATCCTATCCTATCCTCTATCGTATCCTATCCTCTATCCTATCCAATCCTCTATCCTATCCTATCCTCTATCCTATCGTATCCTCTATCCTATCCTATCTTCTATCCTATACTATCCTCTATCCTATCAAATCCCCTATCCTATCCTCTATCCTATCCTATACTATCCTCTATCCTATCAAATCCCCTATCCTATCCTCTATCCTATCCTATCCTGTATCCTATCCAATCCTCTATCCTATCCTATCATCTAATCTCAAGTCTATCCTTTCCTGTATCCTATCCAATCCTCTATCCTATCCTATCCTCTATCCTATCGTATCCTCTATCCTATCCTATCTTCTATCCTATCCTATCCTCTATCCTATCAAATCCCCTATCCTATCCTCTATCCTATCCTATACTATCCTCTATCCTATCAAATCCCCTATCCTATCCTCTATCCTATCCTATCCTGTATCCTATCCAATCCTCTATCCTATCCTATCATCTATCCTCAAGTCTATCCTTTCCTGTATCCTATCCAATCCTCTATCCTATCCTATCCTCTATCCTATCGTATCCTCTATCCTATCCTATCTTCTATCCTATCCTATCCTCTATCCTATCAAATCCCCTATCCTATCCTCTATCCTATCCTATCCACTATCTTATCCTATCCTCTATCCTATCCTATCCTCTATCCTATCCTATCCTCTATCCTATCCTCTATCCTATCCTATCCTCTATCCTATCGTATCCTCTATCCTATCGTATCCTCTATCCTATCCTATCTTCTATCCTATCCTATCCTCTATCCTATCAAATGCCCTATCCTATCCTCTATCCTATCCTATCCTGTATCCTATCCAATCCTCTATCCTATCCTATCATCTATGCTCAAGTCTATCCTTTCCTGTATCCTATCCAATCCTCTATCCTATCCTATCCTCTATCCTATCAAATCCCCTATCCTATCCTCTATCCCATCCTATCCTGTATCCTATCCAATCCTCAATCCTATCCTATCCAATCCTCAATCCTATCCTATCCTCTATCCTATCCTATCCTCTATCCTATCCTATCCTCTATCCTCTATCCTATCCTATCCTCTATCCTATCCTATCCTCTATCCTATCCTATCCTCTATCCTATCCTCTATCCTATCCTATCCTCTATCCTATCGTATCCTCTATCCTATCGTATCTTCTATCCTATCCTATCCTCTATCCTATCAAATCCCCTATCCTATCCTCCATCCTATCCTATCCTCTATCCTATCCTATCCTCTATCCTATCCTATCCTCTATCCTATCCTATCCTCTATCCTATCCTCTATCCTATCCTCTATCCTATCCTATCCTCTATCCTCTATCCTATCATATCCTCTATCCTATCCTATCCTTTATCCTTTATCCTATCCTATCCTATCCTCTATCCTATCCTATCCTCTATCCTATCCTATCCTCTATCCTATCCTATCCTCTATCCTATCCTATCCTCTATCCTATACTATCCTCTATACTATCCAATCCTCTATCCTATCCATTCCACTGTCCTATCATATCCTCTATCCTATAATATCCTCTATCCTATCCTATCCTCTATCCAATCCTCTATCCTATCCTATCCTCTATCCTATCCTATCCTATCCTCTATCCTATCCTATCCTCTATACTATCCTATCCTCTATCCTATCCTATCCTCTATCCTATCCTAACTTCTATCATATCCTATCCTAACTTCTATCATATCCTATCCTCTATCCTATCCAATCCTCTATCCTATCCTATCCTCTATCCTATCCTATCCTCTATCCTATCCTCTATCCTATCCTATCCTCTATCCTATCCTATCCTCTATCCTATGGTATCCTCTATCCTATCCTATCCTCTATCCTATCCTCTATCCTATCCTCTATCCTATCCTATCCTCTATCCTATCCTACCCTCTATTCTATCCTATCCTCTATGCTATCCTATCCTCTATCCTATCTTATCCTCTATCCTATCCTATCCTCTATCCTATCTTATCCTCTATCCCATCCTATCTTCTATCCTACCCTATCATCTATCCTATCAAATCCCCTACCCTATCCTCTATCCTATCGTATCCTCTATCCTATCCTATCTTCTATCCTATCCTATCCTCTATCCTATCAAATCCCCTATCCTATCCTCTATCCTATCCTCTCCTCTATCCTATCCTATCCTCTATCCTATCCTATCCTCTATCCTATCCTATCCTCTATCCTACCCTTTCCTCTATCCTATCCTATGCTCTATCCTATCCTATCGTCTATCCTATCCTATCCTCTATCCTATCCTATCCTCTATCCTATCCTATCCTCTATCCTATCCTATCCTCTATCCTATCCTATCCTCTATCCTATCCTATCCTCTATCCTCTATCCTATCCTATACTCTATCCTATCCTATCCTCTATCCTATACTATCCTCTATACTATCCAATCCTCTATCCTATCCATTCCTCAATCCTATCGTATCCTCTATCCTATCCTATCTTCTATCCTACCCTATCATCTATCCTATCAAATCCCCTATCCTAACCTCTATCCTATCCTATCCTCTATCCTATCCTATCCTCTATCCTATCCTATCCTCCATCCTATCGTATCCTCTATCCTATCCTATCTTCTATCCTATCCTATCCTCTATCCTATCAAATCCCCTATCCTATCATCTATCCTATCCTATCCTCTATCCTATCCTATCCTCTATCCTATCCTATCCTCTATCCTATCCTATCCTCTATCCTATCCTCTATCCTATCCTATCCTCTATCCTCTATCCTATCCTATACTCTATCCTATCCCATCCTTTATCCTATCCTATCCTATCCTATCCTCTATCCTATCCTATCCTCTATCCTATCCTATCCTCTATCCTATACTATCCTCTATACTATCCAATCCTCTATCCTATCCATTCCTCTGTCCTATCATGTCCTCTATCCTATAATATCCTCTGTCCTATCCTATCCTCTATCCAATCCTCTATCCTATCCTATCCTCTATCCTATCCTATCCTCTATCCTATCCTATCCTCTATCCTATCCTATTCTCTATCCTATAATATCCTCTGTCCTATCCTATCCTCTATCCTATCCTATCCTCTATCCTATCCTATCTTCTATCCTATCCTATCCTCTATCCTATCAAATCCCCTATCCTATCCTCTATCCCATCCTATCCTGTATCCTATCCAATCCTCAATCCTATCCTGTATCCTATCCAATCCTCAATCCTATCCTATCATCTATCCTCTATCCTATCCAATCCTCTATCCTATCCATTCCTCTGTCCTATCATATCCTCTATCCTATAATATCCTCTATCCAATCCTCTATCCTATCCAATCCTGTATCCTATCCTATCCTCTATCCTATCCTATCTTCTATCCTATCCTATCCTCTATCCTATCAAATCCCCTATGCTATCCTCTATCCTATCCTATCCTGTATCCTATCGAATCCTCTATCCTATCCTATCCTCTATCCTATCCTATCCTCTATCCTATACTATCCTCTATACTATCCAATCCTCTATCCTATCCATTCCTCTGTCCTATCATATCCTCTATGCTATAATATCCTCTATCCTATCCTATCCTCTATCCAATCCTCTATCCTATCCTATCCTCTATCCTATCCTATCCTCTATCCTATCCTATCCTCTATCCTATCCTGTCCTCTATCCTAACCTATCTTCTATCCTATTAAATCCCCTATCCTATCCTCTATCCTATCCTATCCTGTATCCTATCCAATCCTCTATCCTATCCATTCCTCTGTCCTATCTTATCCTGTATCCTATCCAATCCTCAATCCTATCCTATACTCTATCCTATCCTATCCTCTATCCTACCCTATCCTCTATCCTATCCTATCTTCTATCCTATCCTATCTTCTATCCTATCCTATCCTCTATCCTATCAAATCCCCTATCCTATCCTCTATCCTATCCTATCCTGTATCCTATCCAATCCTCAATCCTATCCTATCATCTACCCTCTATCCTATCCAATCCTCTATCCTATCCATTCCTCTATCCTATCATATCCTCTATCCTATAATATCCTCAATCCTATCATATCCTCTATCCAATCCTCTATCCTATACTATCCTCTATCCTATCCTATCCTCTATCCTATCTTATCTTCTATCCTACCCTATCATCTATCCTATCAAATCCCCTATCCTATCCTCTATCCTATCCTATTCTCTATCCTATCCTATCCTCTATCCTATCCTATATTCTATCCTATCTGATCCTCTATCCTATCCTATCTTCTTTCCTATCCTATCCTCTATCCTATCAAATCCCCTATCCTATCCTCTATCCTATCCTATCCTGTATCCTATCCAATCCTCTATCCTATCCTTTCATCTATCCTCAAGACTATCCGTTCCTGGATCCTATCCAATCCTCTATCCTATCCTATCCTCAATCCTATCGTATGCTCTATCCTATCCTATCTTCTATCCTATCCTATCCTCTATCCTATCAAATCCCCTATCCTATCCTCTATACTATCCTATCCTGTATCCTATCCAATCCTCAATCCTATCCTATCATCTATCCTCTATCCTATCCAATCCTCTATCCTATCCATTCCTCTGTCCTATCTTATCCTGTATCCTATACAATCCTCAATCCTATCCTATACTATATCCTATGCTATCCTCTATCCTACCCTATCCTCTATCCTATCCTATCCTCTATCCTATCCTATCTTCTATCCTATCCTATCCTCTATCCTATCAAATCCCCTATCCTATCCTCTATCCTATCCTATCCTGTATCCTATCCAATCCTCAATCCTATCCTATCATCTACCCTCTATCCTATCCAATCCTCTATCCTATCCATTCCTCTATCCTATCATATCCTCTATCCTATAACATCCTCTATCCTATCCCATCCTCTATCCAATCCTCTATCCTATCCTATCCTCTATCCTATCCTATCCTCTATCCTATCCTATCCTCTATCCTATCCTATCCTCTATCCTATCCTATCTTCTATCCTACCCTATCATCTATCCTATCAAATCCCCTATCCTAACCTCTATCCTATCCTATCCTCTATCCTATCCTATCCTCTATACTATCCTATCCTCTATCCTATCCTATCCTCTATCCTACCCTTTCCTCTATCCTATCCTATGCTCTATCCTATCCTATCGTCTATCCTATCCGCTATCCTATCCTATCCTCTATCCTATCCTATCCTCTATCCTATCCTATCCTCTATCCTCTATCCTATCCTATACTCTATTATATCCTATCCTCTATCCTACCCTATCCTCTATCCTATCCTATCCTCTATCCTATCCTATCTTCTATCCTATCCTATCCTCTATCCTATCAAATCCCCTATCCTATCCTCTATCCTATCCTATCCTGTATCCTATCCAATCCTCAATCCTATCCTATCATCTATCCTCTATCCTATCCAATCCTCTATCCTATCCATTCCTCTGTCCTATCATATCCTCTATCCTATAATATCCTCTATCCTATCCTATCCTCTATCCTATCCTATCCTCTATCCGATCCTATCTTCTATACTATCCTATCCTCTATCCTACTATATCCTCTATCCTATCCTATCCTCTATCCTACAATATCCTCTATCCTATCCTATCCTCTATCCAATCCTCTATCCTATCCTATCCTCTATCCTATCCTATCCTCTATCCTATCCTATCCTCTATCCTATCCTATCCTCTATCCTATCCTATCCTCTATCCTATCCTATCCTCTATCCTATCCTATCCTCTATCCTATCCTATCTTCTATCCTACCCTATCATCTATCCTATCAAATCCCCTATCCTATCCTCTATCCTATCCTATCCTCTATCCTATCCTATCCTCTATCCTATCCTATCCTCTATCCTATCGTATCCTCTATCCTATCCTATCTTCTATCCTATCCTATCCTCTATCCTATCAAATCCCCTATCCTATCCTCTATCCTATCCTATCCTGTATCCTATCCAATCCTCTATCCTATCCTATCATCTATCCTCAAGTCTATCCTTTCCTGTATCCTATCCAATCCTCTATCCTATCCTATCCTCTATCCTATCAAATCCCCTATCCTATCCTCTATCCCATCCTATCCTGTATCCTATCCTCTATCCCATCCTATCCTGTATCCTATCCAATCCTCAATCCTATCCTATCATCTATCCTCTATCCTATCCAATCCTCAATCCTATCCTATCCTCTATCCTATCCTATCCTCTATCCTATCCTATCCTCTATCCTATCCTATCCTCTATCCTATCGTATCCTCTATCCTATCCTATCCTCTATCCTATCCTATCCTCTATCCTATCCTATCCTCTATCCTATACTATCCTCTATCCTATCCTATCCTCTATCCTATCCTATCCTCTATCCTATCCTATCCTCTATCCTATCCTATCCTCTATCCTATCCTCTATCCTATCCTATCCTCTATCCTATCCTATCCTCTATCCTATCCTATCCTCTATCCTCTATCCTATCCTATACTCTATTATATCCTATCCTCTATCCTACCCTATCCTCTATCCTATCCTATCCTCTATCCTATCCTATCTTCTATCCTATCCTATCCTCTATCCTATCAAATCCCCTATCCTATCCTCTATCCTATCCTATCCTGTATCCTATCCAATCCTCAATCCTATCCTATCATCTATCCTCTATCCTATCCAATCCTCTATCCTATCCATTCCTCTATCCTATCCTATCCTCTATCCTATCCTATCCTCTATCCTATCCTATCCTCTATCCTATCCTATCCTCTATCCTATCCTATCCTCTATCCTATCCTATCCTCTATCCTATCCTATCTTCTATCCTACCCTATCATCTATCCTATCAAATCCCCTATCCTATCCTCTATCCTATCCTATCCTCTATCCTATCCTATCCTCTATCCTATCCTATCCTCTATCCTATCGTATCCTCTATCCTATCCTATCTTCTATCCTATCCTATCCTCTATCCTATCAAATCCCCTATCCTATCCTCTATCCTATCCTATCCTGTATCCTATCCAATCCTCTATCCTATCCTATCATCTATCCTCAAGTCTATCCTTTCCTGTATCCTATCCAATCCTCTATCCTATCCTATCCTCTATCCTATCAAATCCCCTATCCTATCCTGTATCCTATCCTCTATCCCATCCTATCCTGTATCATATCCAATCCTCAATCCTATCCTATCATCTATCCTCTATCCTATCCAATCCTCAATCCTATCCTATCCTCTATCCTATCCTATCCTCTATCCTATCCTATCCTCTATCCTATCGTATCCTCTATCCTATCCTATCCTCTATCCTATCCTATCCTCTATCCTATCCTATCCTCTATCCTATACTATCCTCTATCCTATCCTATCCTCTATCCTATCCTATCCTCTATCCTATCCTATCCTCTATCCTATCCTATCCTCTATCCTATCCTATCCTCTATCCCATCCTATCCTCTATCCTATCCTATCCTCTATCCTATCCTATCTTCTATCCTACCCTATCAACTATCCTATCAAATCCCCTATCCTATCCTCTATCCTATCCTATCCTCTATCCTATCCTATCCTCTATCCTATCCTATCCTCTATCCTATCGTATCCTCTATCCTATCCTATCTTCTATCCTATCCTATCCTCTATCCTATCAAATCCCCTATCCTATCCTCTATCCTATCCTATCCTGTATCCTATCCAATCCTCTATCCTATCCTATCATCTATCCTCAAGTCTATCCTTTCCTGTATCCTATCCAATCCTCTATCCTATCCTATCCTCTATCCTATCAAATCCCCTATCCTATCCTCTATCCCATCCTATCCTGTATCCTATCCTCTATCCCATCCTATCCTGTATCCTATCCAATCCTCAATCCTATCCTATCATCTATCCTCTATCCTATCCAATCCTCAATCCTATCCTATCCTCTATCCTATCCTATCCTCTATCCTATCCTATCCTCTATCCTATCCTATAATCTATCCTATCCTATCCTCTATCCTATCGTATCCTCTATCCTATCCTATCTTCTATCCTATCCTATTCTCTATCCTATCAAATCCCCTATCCTATCCTCTATCCTATCCTATCCTCTATCCTATCCTATCCTCTATCCTATCCTATCCTCTATCCTATCCTATCCTCTATCCCATCCTATCCTGTATCCTATCCAATCCTCAATCCTATCCTATCATCTATCCTCTATCCTATCCAATCCTCTATCCTATCCATTCCTCTGTCCTATCATATCCTCTATCCTATAATATCCTCTATCCTATCCTATAATCTATCCAATCCTCTATCCTATCCAATCCTCTATCCTATCCTATCCTCTATCCTATCCTCTCTTCTATCCTATCCTATCCTCTATCCTATCAAATCCCCTATCCTATCCTCTATCCTATCCTATCCTGTATCCTATCCAATCCTTTATCCTACCCTATCATCTATCCTCAATCCTATCCTTTCCTGTATCCTATCCAATCCTCTATCCTATCCTGTCCTCTATCCTATAATATCCTCTATCCTATCTTATCCTCTATCCTATCCTATCGTCTATGCTATCCTATCTTCTATCCTATCCTATCCTCTATCCTATCAAATCCCCTATCCTATCCTCTATCCCATCCTATCCTGTATCCTATCCAATCCTCAATCCTATCCTAACATCTATCCTCTATCCTATCCAATCCTCTATCCTATCCATTCCTCTGTCCTATCATGTCCTCTATCCTACAATATCCTCTGTCCTATCCTATCCTCTATCCAATCCTCTATCCTATCCTATCCTCTATCCTATCCTATCCTCTATCCTATCCTATCCTCTATCCTATCCTATCCTCTATCCTATCCTATCCTCTATCCTATAATATCCTCTGTCCTATCCTATCCTCTATCCTATCCTATCCTCTATCCTATCCTATCTTCTATCCTATCCTATCCTCTATCCTATCAAATCCCCTATCCTATCCTCTATCCCATCCTATCCTGTATCCTATCCAATCCTCAATCCTATCCTATCATCTATCCTCTATCCTATCCAATCCTCTATCCTATCCATTCCTCTGTCCTATCATATCCTCTATCCTATAATATCCTCTATCCAATCCTCTATCCTATCCAATCCTGTATCCTATCCTATCCTCTATCCTATCCTATCTTCTATCCTATCCTATCCTCTATCCTATCAAATCCCCTATCCTATCCTCTATCCTATCCTATCCTGTATCCTATCGAATCCTCTATCCTATCCTATCCTTTATCCTATCCTATCCTCTATCCTATACTATCCTCTATACTATCCAATCCACTATCCTATCCATTCCTCTGTCCTATCATATCCTCTATGCTATAATATCCTCTATCCTATCCTATCCTCTATCCTATCCTATCCTCTAACCGATCCTATCCTCTATCCTATCCTATCCTGTATCCTATCCTCTATCCTATCCTATCCTCTATCCTATCCTATCCTCTATCCTATCCTATCCTCTATCCTATCCTATCCTCTATCCTATCCTATCCTCTATCCTATCCTATCCTCTATCCTATCCTATCCTCTATCCTATCCTATCCTCTATCCTATCCTATCCTCTATCCTATCCTATCCTCTATCCCATCCTATCCTGTATCCTATCCAATCCTCAATCCTATCCTATCATCTATCCTCTATCCTATCCAATCCTCTATCCTATCCATTCCTCTGTCCTATCATATCCTCTATCCTATAATATCCTCTATCCTATCCTATAATCTATCCAATCCTCTATCCTATCCAATCCTCTATCCTATCCTATCCTCTATCCTATCCTCTCTTCTATCCTATCCTATCCTCTATCCTATCAAATCCCCTATCCTATCCTCTATCCTATCCTATCCTGTATCCTATCCAATCCTTTATCCTACCCTATCATCTATCCTCAATCCTATCCTTTCCTGTATCCTATCCAATCCTCTATCCTATCCTGTCCTCTATCCTATAATATCCTCTATCCTATCTTATCCTCTATCCTATCCTATCGTCTATGCTATCCTATCTTCTATCCTATCCTATCCTCTATCCTATCAAATCCCCTATCCTATCCTCTATCCCATCCTATCCTGTATCCTATCCAATCCTCAATCCTATCCTAACATCTATCCTCTATCCTATCCAATCCTCTATCCTATCCATTCCTCTGTCCTATCATGTCCTCTATCCTACAATATCCTCTGTCCTATCCTATCCTCTATCCAATCCTCTATCCTATCCTATCCTCTATCCTATCCTATCCTCTATCCTATCCTATCCTCTATCCTATCCTATCCTCTATCCTATCCTATCCTCTATCCTATAATATCCTCTGTCCTATCCTATCCTCTATCCTATCCTATCCTCTATCCTATCCTATCTTCTATCCTATCCTATCCTCTATCCTATCAAATCCCCTATCCTATCCTCTATCCCATCCTATCCTGTATCCTATCCAATCCTCAATCCTATCCTATCATCTATCCTCTATCCTATCCAATCCTCTATCCTATCCATTCCTCTGTCCTATCATATCCTCTATCCTATAATATCCTCTATCCAATCCTCTATCCTATCCAATCCTGTATCCTATCCTATCCTCTATCCTATCCTATCTTCTATCCTATCCTATCCTCTATCCTATCAAATCCCCTATCCTATCCTCTATCCTATCCTATCCTGTATCCTATCGAATCCTCTATCCTATCCTATCCTTTATCCTATCCTATCCTCTATCCTATACTATCCTCTATACTATCCAATCCTCTATCCTATCCATTCCTCTGTCCTATCATATCCTCTATGCTATAATATCCTCTATCCTATCCTATCCTCTATCCTATCCTATCCTCTATCCGATCCTATCCTCTATCCTATCCTATCCTGTATCCTATCCTCTATCCTATCCTATCCTCTATCCTATCCTATCCTCTATCCTATCCTATCCTCTATCCTATCCTATCCTCTATCCTATCCTATCCTCTATCCTATCCTATCCTCTATCCTATCCTATCCTCTATCCTATCCTATCCTCTATCCTATCCTCTCTTCTATCCTATCCTATCCTCTATCCTATCAAATCCCCTATCCTATCCTCTATCCTATCCTATCCTGTATCCTATCCAATCCTTTATCCTACCCTATCATCTATCCTCAATCCTATCCTTTCCTGTATCCTATCCAATCCTCTATCCTATCCTGTCCTCTATCCTATAATATCCTCTATCCTATCTTATCCTCTATCCTATCCTATCGTCTATGCTATCCTATCTTCTATCCTATCCTATCCTCTATCCTATCAAATCCCCTATCCTATCCTCTATCCCATCCTATCCTGTATCCTATCCAATCCTCAATCCTATCCTATCATCTATCCTCTATCCTATCCAATCCTCTATCCTATCCATTCCTCTGTCCTATCATATCCTCTATCCTATAATAGACTCTATCCTATCCTATAATCTATCCAATCCTATAATCTATCCAATCCTCTATCCTATCCAATCCTCTATCCTATCCTATCCTCTATCCTATCCTATCTTCTATCCTATCCTATCCTCTATCCTATCAAATCCCCTATCCTATCCTCTATCCCATCCTATCCTGTATCCTATCCAATCCTCAATCCTATCCTATCATCTATCCTCTATCCTATCCAATCCTCTATCCTATCCATTCCTCTGTCCTATCATATCCTCTATCCTATAATATCCTCTAGCCTATCCTATCCTCTATCCAATCCTCTATCCTATCCTATCCTCTATCCTATCCTATCCTCTATCCTATCCTATCCTCTATCCTATCCTATCTTCTATCCTATCCTATCCTCTATCCTATAAAATCCCCTATCCTATCCTCTATCCTATCCTATCCTGTATCCTATCCAATCCTCTATCCTACCCTATCATCTATCCTCAATCCTATCCTTTCCTGTATCCTATCCAATCCTCTATCCTATCCTGTCCTCTATCCTATAATATCCTCTATCCTATCGTATCCTCTATCCTATCCTATCCTCTATCCTATCCTATCCTCTATCCTATCCTATCCTCTATCCTATCCTATCCTCTATCCTATCCTATCCTCTATCCTATCATATCCTCTATCCTATAATATCCTCTATCCTATCCTATCCTCTATCCAATCCTCTATCCTACCCTATCCTCTATCCTATCCTATCCTCTATCCTATCCTATCTTCTATCCTATCCTATCTTCTATCCTATCAAATCCCCTATCCTATCCTCTATCCTATACTATCCTCTATCCTATCCAATCCTCTATCCTATCCATTCCTCTGTCCTATCATATCCTCTATCCTATAATATCCTCTATCCTATCCTATCCTCTATCCAATCCTCTATCCTACCCTATCCTCTATCCTATCCTATCCTCTATCCTATCCTATCTTCTATCCTATCCTATCCTCTATCCTATCCTCTATCCTATCCTATCCTGTATCCTATCCAATCCTCTATCCTACCCTATCATCTATCCTCAATCCTATCCTTTCCTGTATCCTATCCAATCCTCTATCCTATCCTATCCTCTATCCTATCGTATCCTCTATCCTATCCTATCTTCTATCCTATCCTGTCCTCTATCCTATAATATCCTCTATCCTATCTTATCCTCTATCCTATCCTATCCTCTATCCTATCCTATCCTCTATCCTATCCTATCCTCTATCCCATCCTGTCCTCTATCCTAACCTATCTTCTATCCTATCCTATCCTCTATCCTATCAAATCCCCTATCCTATCCTCTATCCCATCCTATCCTGTATCCTATCCAATCCTCAATCCTATCCTATCATCTATCCTCTATCCTATCCAATCCTCTATCCTATCCATTCCTCTATCCTATCCATTCCTCTATCCTATCATATCCTCTATCCTATAATATCCTCTATCCTATCCTATCCTATCCTCTATCCAATCCTCTATCCTATCCTATCCTCTATCCTATCCTATCCTGTATCCTATCCTATCTTCTATCCTACCCTATCATCTATCCTATCAAATCCCCTATCCTATCCTCTATCCTATCCTATCCTCTGTCCTATCCATTCCTCTATCCTATCCTATCCTCTATCCTATCGTATCCTCTATCCTATCCTATCTTCTATCCTATCCTGTCCTCTATCCTATAATATCCTCTATCCTATCTTATCCTCTATCCTATCCTATCGGCTATCCTATCCTATCCTCTATCCTATCATCTATCCTATCCTCTATCCTATCGTCTATCCTATCCTATCCTCTATCCTATCCTATCCTCTATCCTATCCTATCCTCTATGCTATCCTATCCTCTATCCTATCCTATCCTCTATCCTATCCTATCCTCTGTCCTATCCTATCTTCTATGCTACCCTATCATCTATCCTATCAAATCCCCTATCCTATCCTCTATCCTATCCTATCCTCTATCCTATCCTATCCACTATCCTATCCTATCCTCTGTCCTATCCTATCCTCTATCCTATCCTATCCTCTATCCTATCGTATCCTCTATCCTATCCTATCTTCTATCCTATCAAATCCCCTATCCTATCCTCTATCCTATCCTATCCTGTATCCTATCCAATCCTCTATCCTATCCTATCATCTATCCTCAAGTCTATCCTATCCTGTATCCTATCCAATCCTGTATCCTATCCTATCCTCTATCCTATCGTATCCTCTATCCTATCCTATCTTCTATCCTATCCTATCCTCTATCCTATCAAATCCCGTATCCTATCCTCTAGCCTATCCTATCCTCTATCCTATAATATCCTCTATCCTATCCTATCCTCTATCCTATCCTATCCTCTATCCTCTATCCTACCATATCCTCTATCCTATCCTATCCTCTATCCTCTATCCTATCCTATCCTCTATCCTATCCTATCCTTTATCCTATCCTATCCTATCCTCTATCCTATCCTATCCTCTATCCTATCCTATCCTCTATCCTATACTATCCTCTATACTATCCAATCCTCTATCCTATCCATTCCTCTGTCCTATCATATCCTCTATCCTATAATATCCTCTATCCTATCCTATCCTCTATCCAATCCTCTATCCTATCCTATCCTCTATCCTATCCTATCCTCTATCCTATCCTATCCTCTATCCTATCCTATCCTCTATCCTATCCTAACTTCTATCATATCCTATCCTCTATCCTATCCTATCCTCTATCCTATCCTTTCATCTATCCTCAAGTCTATCCTTTCCTGTATCCTATCCAATCCTCTATCCTATCCTATCCTCTATCATATCGCATCCTCTATCCTATCCTATCTTCTATCCTATCCTATCCTCTATCGTATCCAATCCTATATCCTATACTCTATCCTATCCTATCCTCTATCCTATCTAATCCCCTATCCTATACTCTATCCTATCCTATCCTCTATAATATCTTATCCTCTATCATATTCTATCCTCTATCCTATCCAATCATCTATCCTATCCTTTATCCTATCCTCTATCCTTACCTATCCTCTATCCTCTCCTATCCTCTTTCCTATCCAATCCCCTATCCTATCCTCTATCCTATCCTATCCTCTATAATATCGTATCCTCTATCATATTCTATCCTCCATCCTATCCAATCCTCTATCCTATCCTCTATCCTATCCTATCCTCTATCCTATTCTATAATCTATAATATCGAATCCTCTATCCTATAATATCATCTATCCTATCCTAATCTCTATCCTATCCTATCCTCTGTCCTATCCTATCCTCTATCCTATCCTATCTTATCCTCTATCCTATCCGATCCCCTATCCTATCCTCTATCCTATCCTATCCTCTATCCTATTCTATACTCTATCGTCTCCTATCCTCTATGCTATCCAATCCCCTATCCTATCCTCTATGCGATACTATCCTCTATGCTATCCTATCACCTATAATACCGTATCCTGTGTCCTATCCTATCCACTATCCTATGGAGTCCTCTATCCTATCCTATACTCTATCCTATCCTATCCGCTATCCTATCCTATCCTCTATCCTATCCTATTCTCTATCCTTTCCAATCATCTATCCTATCCTCTATGCAATCCTATCCTCTATCCTATCCTATCCTCTATAATATCGTATCCTCTGTCCTATCCTATCCTCTATCCTATCCTATCCTCTATCCTATCCTATTCTCTGTCCTATCTTATCGTATCACCTAACGTATCCTATCCTCTATCCTATCCAATCCTATATCCTATCCATTCCTATATCCTATACTCTATCCTATCCTATCCTCTATCCTATCATATCCTCTATCGTCTCCTACCCTCTTTCCTATCCAATCCCCTATCCTATACTCTATCCTATCCTATCCTCTATAATATCGTATCCTCTATCCTATCCTATCCTCTATCCTATCGTATCCTCTATCCTATCCTATCCTCTATCCTATCCTTTCCTCTATCCGATCCTATCCTCAATCCTATCCTATTCTATATCCTCTCCTATCCTTTATACTATCCAATCCTCTATCGTATCCTATCCTCTATCCTATTCTATACTCTATCCTATCCTTTCCGCTATCCTATCCTATCCTCTATCCTATCCTATTCTCTATCCTTTCCAATCCCCTATCCTATCCTCTATGCAATCCTATCCTCTATCCTATCCTATCCTCTATAATATCGTATCCTCTGTCCTATCCTGTCCTCTATCCTATAATATCATCTATCCTATCCTATTCTCTATCCTATCTTATCGTATCACCTAACGTATCCTATCCTCTATCCTATCCAATCCTATATCCTATCCAATCCTATATCCTATACTCTATCCTATCCTCTATCCTATCCTATCCTCTATCCTATTCTATACTCTATCCTATCCTATCCTCTATTCTATCCTATCCTCTATCTTATCCTAATCTCTATCCTATCCTATCCTCTGTCCTAGCCTATCCTCTATCCTATCCTATTCTCTATCCTATCCAAACCCCTATCCTATCCTCTATGCAATCCTATCCTCTATCCTATCCTATCCTCTATAATATCCTATCCTCTATCCTATCGAATCCACTATCCTATCCTATCCTCTATCCTATCCTATCCTCTATCCGATCATATCCTCTATCCTATATTATAATCTATAATATCGTATCCTCTATCCTATAATATCATCTACCCTATCCTATTCTCTATCCTATCCTATCCTCTATCCTATCCTATCCTGTATCCTATCCTATCCTCTATCCTATCCTATCCTCTATCCTATTCTATACTCTATCCTATCCTATCCTCTATCCTATCCTATCCTCTATCCTATCCTATCCTCTATCCTATCCTATCCTCTATCCTGTCCTATCCTCTATCCTATACTATCCTCTATCCTATTCTATAATCTATAATATCGAATCCTCTATCCTATAATATCATCTATCCTATCCTAATCTCTATCCTATCCTATCCTCTGTCCTATCCTATCCTCTATCCTATCCTATCTTATCCTCTATCCTATCCGATCCCCTATCCTATCCTCTATCCTATCCTATCCTCTATCCTATCCTATCCTCTATCCTATCCTATCCTCTATCCTATCCTATCCTCTATCCTATTCTATACTCTATCCTATCCTTTCCGCTATCCTATGTTATCCTCTATCCTATCCTATCCTCTATCCTATCCAATCCCCTATCCTATCCTCTATGCAATCCTTTCCTCTATCCTATCCTATCACCTATAATATCGTATCCTTTGTCCTATCCTATCCTCTATCCTATGAAATCCTCTATCCTATCCTATCCTCTATCCTATCCTATCCTCTATTATATCATATCCTCTATCCTATTCTATACTCTATCCTATCCTTTCCGCTATCCTATCCTATCCTCTATCCTATCCGATCCCCTTCTCCTATCCTCTATGCAATCCTATCCTCTGTCCTATCCTAGCACCTATAATATCGTATCCTCTATCCTATCCTATCCTCTATCCTATCCTATCCTCTATCCTATCCTATCCTCTATCCTATCCTATCCTCTATCCTATCCTGTCCTCTATCCTATCCTATCCTCTATCCTATCCTGTCCTCTATCCTATCCTATACTCTATCCTATTCTATACTCTATCGTCTCCTATCCTCTATGCTATCCAATCCTCTATGCTATCCTATCACCTATAATATCGTATCCTGTGTCCTATCCTATCCTCTATCCTATGAAATCCTCTATCCTATCCTATCCTCTATCCTATCCTATCCTCTATTATATCCTATCCTCTATCCTATCCTATCCTCTATCTTCTCCTATCCTCTTTCCTATCCTAATCTCTATCCTATCCTATCCTCTATCCTATTCTATACTCTATCCTATCCTTTCCGCTATCCTATCCTATCCTCTATCCTATCCTATCCTCTATCCTATCCTATCCTCTATCCTATCCTATCCTCTATCCTATCCTATCCTCTATCCTATCCTATCCTCTATCCTATCCTATCCTCTATCCTATCCTATCCTCTATCCTATCCTATCCTCTACCCTATTCTATACTCTATCCTATCCTTTCCGCTATCGTATCCTATCCTCTATCCTATCCTATTCTCTATCCTTTCCAATCCCCTATCCTATCCTCTATGCAATCCTATCCTCTATCCTATCCTATCCTCTATAATATCGTATCCTCTGTCCTATCCTGTCCTCTATCCTATAATATCATCTATCCTATCCTATTCTCTAACCTATCCTATCGTATCACCTAATGTATCCTATCCTCTATCCTATCCAATCCTATATCCTATCCAATCCTATATCCTATACTCTATCCTATCCTATCCTCTATCCTATCCTAATCTCTATCCTATCCTATCCTCTGTCCTATCCTATCCTCTATCCTATCCTATCCCCTATCGTCTCCTATCCTCTATCCTATCCTATCCTCTATCGTCTCCTATCCTCTATCCTATCCTATCCTCTATCGTCTCCTATCCTCTATCCTATCCAATCCCCTATCCTATCCTCTATCCTCTATCCTATCCAATCCCCTATCCTATCTTCAATCCTATCCTATCCTATATCCCCTCCTATCCTTTATACTATCCAATCCTCTATCGTATCCTCTATCCTATCCTATCCTCTATCCTATCATATCCTCTATCCTATCCTATCCTCTATCCTATCCTATCCTCTATCCTATCCTAACCTCTATCCTATCCTATCCTCTATCCTATCCTATCCTCTATCCTATCCTTTCCTCTATCCGATCCTATCCTCAATCCTATCCTATCCTATATCCTCTCCTATCCTTTATACTATCCAATCCTCTATCGTATCCTCTATCCTATCCTATCCTCTATCCTATCATATCCTCTATCCTATCCTATCCTCTATCCTATCCTATCCTCTATCCTATCCTAACCTCTATCCTATTATATCCTCTATCCTATCCTATCCTCTATCCTATCCTATCCTCTATCCTATCCTTTCCTCTATCCGATCCTATCCTCAATCCTATCCTATCCTATATCCTCTCCTATCCTTTATACTATCCAATCCTCTATCGTATCCTCTATCCTATCCTATCCTCTATCATATCCTATCCTCTATCCTATCCTATCCTCTATCCTATCCTATCCTCTATGCTATCCTATCCTCTATCCGATCCTATCCTCTATCCTATCCTATCCTCTATCCTATGCTATCCTCTATCCTATCCAATCCTCTATCCTATCCTCTATCCTATCCTATCCTCTATCCTATTCTATACTCTATCCTATCCTATCCTCTATTCTATCTTATCCTCTATCCTATCCTAATCTCTATCCTATCCTATCCTCTGTCCTATCCTATCCTCTATCCTATCCTATTCTCTATCCTATCCAAACCCCTATCCTATCCTCTATGCAATCCTATCCTCTATCCTATCCTATCCTCTATAATATCCTATCCTCTATCCTATCGAATCCACTATCCTATCCTATCCTCTATAATATCCTATCCTCTATCCTATCGAATCCACTATCCTATCCTATCCTCTATCCTATCCTATCCTCTATCCGATCATATCCTCTATCCTATCCTATAATCTATAATATCGTATCCTCTATCCTATAATATCATCTACCCTATCCTATTCTCTATCCTATCCTATCCTGTATCCTATCCTATTCTCTATCCTATCCTATCCTCTATCCTATCCTATCCTCTGTCCTATCCTATCCTCTATCCTATCCTATCCTCTATCCTATTCTATACTCTATCGTCTCCTATCCTCTATGCTATCCAATCCCCTATCCTATCCTCTATGCGATACTATCCTCTATGCTATCCTATCACCTATAATACCGTATCCTGTGTCCTATCCTATCCACTATCCTATGGAGTCCTCTATCCTATCCTATCCTCTATCTTATCCTATCCTCTATTATATCATATCTTCTATCCTATTCTATACTCTATCCTATCCTTTCCGCTATCCTATCCTATCCTCTATCCTATCCTATCCTCTATCCTATCCAATCCCCTATCCTATCCTCTATGCAATCCTATCCTCTATCCTATCCTATCACCTATAATATCGTATCCTTTGTCCTATCCTATCCTCTATCCTATGAAATCCTCTATCCTATCCTATCCTCTATCCTACCCTATCCTCTATTATATCATATCCTCTATCCTATTCTATACTCTATCCTATCCTTTCCGCTATCCTATCCTATCCTCTATCCTATCCTATCCTCTATCCTATCCGATCCCCTATCCTATCCTCTATGCAATCCTATCCTCTGTCCTATCCTAGCACCTATAATATCGTAACCTCTATCCTATCCTATCCTCTATCCTATCCTATCCTCTATCCTATCCTATCCTCTATCCTATCCTATCCTCTATCCTATCCTATCCTCTATCCTATCCTATCCTCTATCCTATCCTATCCTCTATCCTATCCTATCCTCTATCCTATTCTATACTCTATCGTCTCCTATCCTCTATGCTATCCAATCCCCTATCCTATCCTCTATGCGATACTATCCTCTATGCTATCCTATCACCTATAATATCGTATCCTGTGTCCTATCCTATCCTCTATCCTATGAAATCCTCTATCCTATCCTATCCTCTATCCTATCCTATCCTCTATTATATCATATCCTCTATCCTATTCTATACTCTATCCTATCCTATCCTCTGTCCTATTATATCCTCTATCCTATCCTATCCTCTATCTTCTCCTATCCTCTTTCCTATCCTAATCTCTATCCTATCCTATCCTCTATACTATTCTATACTCTATCGTCTCCTATCCTCTATGCTATCCAATCCCCTATCCTATCCTCTATGCGATACTATCCTCTATGCTATCCTATCACCTATAATATCGTATCCTGTGTCCTATCCTATCCTCTATCCTATCCTATCCTCTATCCTATCCTATCCTCTATCCTATCCTATCCTCTATCCTATCATATCCTCTATCCTATCCTATCCTCTATCCTATCCTATCCTCTATCCTATCCTATCCTCTATCCTATTCTATACTCTATCGTCTCCTATCCTCTATGCTATCCAATCCCCTATCCTATCCTCTATGCGAAACTATCCTCTATGCTATCCTATCACCTGTAATATCGTATCCTGTGTCCTATCCTATCCTCTATCCTATGAAATCCTCTATCCTATCCTATCGTCTATCCTATCCTATCCTCTATTATATCATATCCTCTATCCTATTCTATACTCTATCCTATCCTATCCTCTGTCCTATCCTATCCTCTATCCTATCCTATCCCCTATCGTCTCCTATCCTCTATCCTATCCTATCCTCTATCCTATCCTATCCTCTATCCTATCCTATCCTCTGTCCTATCCTATCCTCTATCCTATCCTATCCCCTATCGTCTCCTATCCTCTATCCTATCCTATCCTCTATCCTATCCTATCCTCTATCCTATCCTATCCTCTATCCTATCCTCTATCCTATCCTATCCTCCATCATATCCTATCCTCTATCCTATCGTATCCTCTATCCTATCCTATCCTCTATCCTATCCTATCCTCTATCCTATCCTCTATCCTATCCTATCCTCTATCCTATCCTATCCTATCCTATCCTCTATCCTATCCTATCCTCTATCCTATTCTATCCTCTATAATATCGTATCCGCTATCATATTCTATCCTCTATCCTATCCAATCCTCTATCCTATCCTTTATCCTATCCTCTATCCTACCCTCTATACTATCCTATCCTCTATGCTATCCTATCCTCTATCCTATCCTATCCTCTATCCTATCCTATCCTCTATCATATCCTATCCTCTATCCTATCCTATCCTCTATTCTATGCTATCCTTTATCCTATCCTATCCTCTATCCTATCATATCCTCTATCCTATCCTATCCTCTATCCTATCCTATCCTCTATCCTATCCTATCCTCTATCCGATCCTATCCTCTATCCTATCCTATCCTCTATCCTATTCTATACTATATCGTCTCCTATCCTCTATGCTATCCAATCCCCTATCATATTCTATCCTCTATCCTATCCAATCCTCTATCCTATCCTTTATCCTATCCTCTATCCTACCCTCTATACTATCCTATCCTCTATGCTATCCTATCCTCTATCCTATCCTATCCTCTATCCTATCCTATCCTGTATCCTATCCTATCCTCTATCCTATCCTATCCTCTATCCTATTCTATACTCTATCCTATCCTATCCTCTATCCTATCCTATCCTCTATCCTATCCTATCCTCTATCCTATCCTATCCTCTATCCTGTCCTATCCTCTATCCTATACTATCCTCTATCCTATTCTATAATCTATAATATCGAATCCTCTATCCTATAATATCATCTATCCTATCCTAATCTCTATCCTATCCTATCCTCTGTCCTATCCTATCCTCTATCCTATCCTATCTTATCCTCTATCCTATCCGATCCCCTATCCTATCCTCTATCCTATCCTATCCTCTATCCTATCCTATCCTCTATCCTATTCTATACTCTATCCTATCCTTTCCGCTATCCTATGTTATCCTCTATCCTATCCTATCCTCTATCCTATCCAATCCCCTATCCTATCCTCTATGCAATCCTATCCTCTATCCTATCCTATCACCTATAATATCGTATCCTTTGTCCTATCCTATCCTCTATCCTATGAAATCCTCTATCCTATCCTATCCTCTATCCTATCCTATCCTCTATTATATCATATCCTCTATCCTATTCTATACTCTATCCTATCCTTTCCGCTATCCTATCCTATCCTCTATCCTATCCGATCCCCTTCTCCTATCCTCTATGCAATCCTATCCTCTGTCCTATCCTAGCACCTATAATATCGTATCCTCTATCCTATCCTATCCTCTATCCTATCCTATCCTCTATCCTATCCTATCCTCTATCCTATCCTGTCCTCTATCCTATCCTATCCTCTATCCTATCCTGTCCTCTATCCTATCCTATACTCTATCCTATTCTATACTCTATCGTCTCCTATCCTCTATGCTATCCAATCCTCTATGCTATCCTATCACCTATAATATCGTATCCTGTGTCCTATCCTATCCTCTATCCTATGAAATCCTCTATCCTATCCTATCCTCTATCCTATCCTATCCTCTATTATATCCTATCCTCTATCCTATCCTATCCTCTATCTTCTCCTATCCTCTTTCCTATCCTAATCTCTATCCTATCCTATCCTCTATCCTATTCTATACTCTATCCTATCCTTTCCGCTATCCTATCCTATCCTCTATCCTATCCTATCCTCTATCCTATCCTATCCTCTATCCTATCCTATCCTCTATCCTATCCTATCCTCTATCCTATCCTATCCTCTATCCTATCCAATCCCCTATCCTATCCTCTATCCTCTATCCTATCCAATCCCCTATCCTATCCTCAATCCTATCCTATCCTATATCCCCTCCTATCCTTTATACTATCCAATCCTCTATCGTATCCTCTATCCTATCCTATCCTCTATCCTATCATATCCTCTATCCTATCCTATCCTCTATCCTATCCTATCCTCTATCCTATCCTAACCTCTATCCTATCCTATCCTCTATCCTATCCTATCCTCTATCCTATCCTTTCCTCTATCCGATCCTATCCTCAATCCTATCCTATCCTATATCCTCTCCTATCCTTTATACTATCCAATCCTCTATCGTATCCTCTATCCTATCCTATCCTCTATCCTATCATATCCTCTATCCTATCCTATCCTCTATCCTATCCTATCCTCTATCCTATCCTAACCTCTATCCTATTATATCCTCTATCCTATCCTATCCTCTATCCTATCCTATCCTCTATCCTATCCTTTCCTCTATCCGATCCTATCCTCAATCCTATCCTATCCTATATCCTCTCCTATCCTTTATACTATCCAATCCTCTATCGTATCCTCTATCCTATCCTATCCTCTATCATATCCTATACTCTATCCTATCCTATCCTCTATCCTATCCTATCCTCTATGCTATCCTATCCTCTATCCGATCCTATCCTCTATCCTATCCTATCCTCTATCCTATGCTATCCTCTATCCTATCCAATCCTCTATCCTATCCTCTATCCTATCCTATCCTCTATCCTATTCTATACTCTATCCTATCCTATCCTCTATTCTATCCTATCCTCTATCCTATCCTAATCTCTATCCTATCCTATCCTCTGTCCTATCCTATCCTCTATCCTATCCTATTCTCTATCCTATCCAAACCCCTATCCTATCCTCTATGCAATCCTATCCTCTATCCTATCCTATCCTCTATAATATCCTATCCTCTATCCTATCGAATCCACTATCCTATCCTATCCTCTATAATATCCTATCCTCTATCCTATCGAATCCACTATCCTATCCTATCCTCTATCCTATCCTATCCTCTATCCGATTATATCCTCTATCCTATCCTATAATCTATAATATCGTATCCTCTATCCTATAATATCATCTACCCTATCCTATTCTCTATCCTATCCTATCCTCTATCCTATCCTATCCTGTATCCTATCCTATTCTCTATCCTATCCTATCCTCTATCCTATCCTATCCTCTGTCCTATCCTATCCTCTATCCTATCCTATCCTCTATCCTATTCTATACTCTATCGTCTCCTATCCTCTATGCTATCCAATCCCCTATCCTATCCTCTATGCGATACTATCCTCTATGCTATCCTATCACCTATAATACCGTATCCTGTGTCCTATCCTATCCACTATCCTATGGAGTCCTCTATCCTATCCTATCCTCTATCCTATCGTATCCTCTATCCTATCATATGCTCTATACTATCCTATTCTCTATCCTATCCCATTCTCCATCCTATCCTATCCGCTATCCTATCATATCTTCTATCCTATAATATCCTCTATCCTATCCAATCCTCTATCCTATCCTCTATCCTATTCACTATCCAATCCTTTCCTCTATCCTATCCTATCCTCTAGAAGATCGTATCCTCTATCCTATCCAATCCTCTATCGTATCCTATCCTCTATCCTAACCTATCCTCTATCCTATCCTATCCACTATCCTATAATATTCTCTATCCTATCCTATCCTCTACCCTATTCTGTCCTCTATAATATCTTATCCTCTGTCCTATTCTATACTCTATCCTATCCTTTCCGCCATCCTATCCAATCCTGCCCTCTATCGAATCCTATCCTCTATCCTATCCAATCCCCTATCCTATCCTCTATCCGATCCTATCCTCTATCCTATCCTATCTTCTATAATATCGTTTCCTCTGTCCTATAATGTATTCTATCCTATAATATCATCTATCCTATCCTATTCTCTATCCTATCCTATCCTATCCTCTATCGTATCCTATCCTCTATTATATCCTATCCTCTATCCTATCCTATCCTCTATCTTCTCCTATCCTCTTTCCTATCCTAATCTCTATCCTATCCTATCCTCTATCCTATTCTATACTCTATCCTATCCTTTCCGCTATCCTATCCTATCCTCTATCCTATCCTATCCTCTATCCTATCCTATCCTCTATCCTATCCTATCCTCTATCCTATCCTATCCTCTACCCTATTCTATACTCTATCCTATCCTTTCCGCTATCGTATCCTATCCTCTATCCTATCCTATTCTCTATCCTTTCCAATCCCCTATCCTATCCTCTATGCAATCCTATCCTCTATCCTATCCTATCCTCTATAATATCGTATCCTCTGTCCTATCCTGTCCTCTATCCTATAATATCATCTATCCTATCCTATTCTCTATCCTATCCTATCGTATCACCTAATGTATCCTATCCTCTATCCTATCCAATCCTATATCCTATCCAATCCTATATCCTATACTCTATCCTATCCTATCCCCTATCCTATCCTAATCTCTATCCTATCCTATCCTCTGTCCTATCCTATCCTCTATCCTATCCTATCCCCTATCGTCTCCTATCCTCTATCCTATCCTATCCTCTATCGTCTCCTATCCTCTATCCTATCCTATCCTCTATCGTCTCCTATCCTCTATCCTATCCAATCCCCTATCCTATCCTCTATCCTCTATCCTATCCAATCCCCTATCCTATCCTCAATCCTATCCTATCCTATATCCCCTCCTATCCTTTATACTATCCAATCCTCTATCGTATCCTCTATCCTATCCTATCCTCTATCCTATCATATCCTCTATCCTATCCTATCCTCTATCCTATCCTATCCTCTATCCTATCCTAACCTCTATCCTATCCTATCCTCTATCCTATCCTATCCTCTATCCTATCCTTTCCTCTATCCGATCCTATCCTCAATCCTATCCTATCCTATATCCTCTCCTATCCTTTATACTATCCAATCCTCTATCGTATCCTCTATCCTATCCTATCCTCTATCCTATCATATCCTCTATCCTATCCTATCCTCTATCCTATCCTATCCTCTATCCTATCCTAACCTCTATCCTATTATATCCTCTATCCTATCCTATCCTCTATCCTATCCTATCCTCTATCCTATCCTTTCCTCTATCCGATCCTATCCTCAATCCTATCCTATCCTATATCCTCTCCTATCCTTTATACTATCCAATCCTCTATCGTATCCTCTATCCTATCCTATCCTCTATCATATCCTATACTCTATCCTATCCTATCCTCTATCCTATCCTATCCTCTATGCTATCCTATCCTCTATCCGATCCTATCCTCTATCCTATCCTATCCTCTATCCTATGCTATCCTCTATCCTATCCAATCCTCTATCCTATCCTCTATCCTATCCTATCCTCTATCCTATTCTATACTCTATCCTATCCTATCCTCTATTCTATCCTATCCTCTATCCTATCCTAATCTCTATCCTATCCTATCCTCTGTCCTATCCTATCCTCTATCCTATCCTATTCTCTATCCTATCCAAACCCCTATCCTATCCTCTATGCAATCCTATCCTCTATCCTATCCTATCCTCTATAATATCCTATCCTCTATCCTATTCTATACTCTATCGTCTCCTATCCTCTATGCTATCCAATCCCCCATCCTATCCTCTATGCGATACTATCCTCTATGCTATCCTATCACCTATAATACCGTATCCTGTGTCCTATCCTATCCACTATCCTATGGAGTCCTCTATCCTATCCTATCCTCTATCCTATCGTATCCTCTATCCTATCATATGCTCTATACTATCCTATTCTCTATCCTATCCCATTCTCCATCCTATCCTATCCGCTATCCTATCATATCTTCTATCCTATAATATCCTCTATCCTATCCAATCCTCTATCCTATCCTCTATCCTATTCACTATCCAATCCTTTCCTCTATCCTATCCTATCCTCTAGAAGATCGTATCCTCTATCCTATCCAATCCTCTATCCTATCCGAGCCTCTAACCTATCCTATCTTCCATCCTGTCCTATCCTCTATCCTATCCTCTATAATATCGTATCCTCTATCCTATCCTCTATCCTTTATCCTATCCTATCCTCTATCGTATCCTATCCTCTATCCTAACCTATCCTCTATCCTATCCTATCCACTATCCTATAATATTCTCTATCCTATCCTATCCTCTACCCTATTCTGTCCTCTATAATATCTTATCCTCTGTCCTATTCTATACTCTATCCTATCCTTTCCGCCATCCTATCCAATCCTGCCCTCTATCGAATCCTATCCTCTATCATATCCAATCCCCTATCCTATCCTCTATCCGATCCTTTCCTCTATCCTATCCTATCTTCTATAATATCGTTTCCTCTGTCCTATAATGTATTCTATCCTATAATATCATCTATCCTATCCTATTCTCTATCCTATCCTATCCTATCCTCTATCGTATCCTATCCTCTATCCTATCCAATCCTATATCCTATCCTCAATCCTATCCTATCCTCTATCCAATTTATCCTCTATCCTATCCTATCCTCTATCCTATCCTATCCTCTATCCTATCCTCTATCCTACCCTCTATCCTATCCTATCCTATCCTCTATCCTATCCTATCCTCTATCCTATCCTATCCTCTATCCTATCCTATCCTCTATCCTATCCTATCCTCTATCCTATCCTATCGTCTATCCTATCCTATCCTCTATCCTATCCTATCCTCTATCCTATCCTATCCTCTATCCGATCCTATCCTCTATCCTATCCTATCCTCTATCCTATCCTCTATCCTATCCTGTATCCTATCCTCTATCCTATCCTCTATCCTATCCTACCCTCTATCCTATCCTATCCTCTATCCTATCCTATCCTCTATCCTATCCTATCCTCTCTCCTATCCTATCCTCTATCCTATCCTATCCTCTATCCTATCCTATCCTCTATCCTATCCTATCGTCTATCCTATCCTATCCTCTATCCTATCCTATCCTCTATCCTATCCTATCCTCTATCCGATCCTATCCTCTATCCTATCCTATCCTCTATCCTATCCTCTATCCTATCCTGTATCCTATCCTCTATCCTATCCTCTATCCTATCCTACCCTCTATCCTATCCTATCCTCTATCCTATCCTATCCTCTATCCTATCCTATCCTCTATCCTATCCTATCCTCTATCCTATCCTATCCTCTATCCTATCCTATCCTCTATCCTATCCTATCCTCTATCCTATCCTACCCTCTATCCTATCCTATCCTCTATCCTATCCTATCCTATATCCTATCCTATACTCTATCCTATCCTATCCTCAATCCTATCCTATCATCTATCCTATCATATCCTCTATCCTATCCTATCCTCTATCCTATCCTATCCTCAACCCTATCCTATCCTCAATTCTATCCTATACTCCATCCTATCCTATCGGCTATCCTATCCTATCCTCTATCCAATCCTATCCTCTACCCTATCCTCTATCCTATCCTATCCTCTGTCCTATCCTATCCTCTATCCTATCCTATCCTCTATCCTATGTTATGTTCAACCCTATCCAATCCTCAATCCTATCCTATACTCCATCCTATCCTACCCTCTATCATATCCTATCCTGTATGCTATAATATCCTCTATCCTATACAATCCTCTACCCGATCCAATCCTCTATCCTATCCTCTATCCTATCCTCTATGCTATCCTATCCTCTATGCTATCCTATCCTCTATCGTATCCTATCCTCTGCCCTATCCAATCCTATATCCTATCCTATATCCTATCCAATCCTATATCCTATCCTATCCGCTATCCTATCCTATCCTCTATCCTATAATACCCCCTATCCTATCCAATCCTCTATCCTATCCTCTATCCTCTATCCTATCCTATCCTCTATCCTATCCTCTATCCTATCCTGTATCCTATCCTCTATCCTATCCTCTATCCTATCCTCTATCCTATCCTACCCTTTATCCTATCCTATCCTATCCTCTATCCTATCCTATCCTCTATGCTATCCATTCCTCTATCACATCCGATCCTCTATCCTATCCTATCCTATAAATATCGTATCCTCTATCATATCCTACCCTCTATCCTATCCTATCCTCTATCCTATCCTATCCTATATCCTATCCTATACTCTATCCTATCCTATCCTCAATCCTATCCTATCATCTATCCTATCATATCCTCTATCCTATCCTATCCTCTATCCTATCCAATGCACTATCCTATTCTCTATCCGATCCTATCCTCTATGCTATCCAATCCTCTATCACATCCGATCCTCTATCCTATCCTATCCTATAAATATCGTATCCTCTATCATATCCTATCCTCTATCCTATAATATCATATACATTATCATATTCAATATCCCATCCTATTCTCTATACTATCCTATCCTCTATCCTATCCTATCCTCAACCCTATCCTATCCTCAATTCTATCCTATACACCATCCTATCCTATCGGCTATCCTATCCAATCCCCTATCCTCTATCCTATCCTATCACCTATCCTATCCTATTCTGCATCCTATCCTATACTCTATCCTATCATATCCTCTATCGTCTCCTATCCGCTATCCTATCCAATCGCCTATCCTATCCTCTATCCTATCCTATTCTCTATCCTCTCCTCTATCCCGTCCTATCCTCAATCCTATCCTATCGACTATCCTATAATATCCTGTATTATATCCTATCCTCTATCCTATTCAATCCTATTTCCTATCCTCTATCCTATCCTATCCTCTATCCTATCCTATCCTCTATCCTATCCTATCCTCTATCCTATCCTATCCTCTATCCTATCCTATCCTCTATCCTATCCTATCGTCTATCATATCCTATCGTCTATCCTATCCTATCCTCTATTATATCCTATCCTCTATCCTATCCTATACTCTATCCTATCCTATCGTCTATAATATCGTATCCTCTATCCTATCCTAACCTCTTTCCTATAATATCATCTATCCTATCCTCTATCGTATCCTATCCTATCCTCTATAATATCGTATCTTCTATCCTATCCTAACCTCTCACCTATAATATCATGTATCCTATCCTATGCTCTATCCTATCCTATCCTATCCTCTATCCTATCCTATCCTCTATCCTATCCTATCCTCTATCCTATCGTATCCTCTATCCTATCATATCCTCGATCCAATCCTATTCTCTATCCTATATTCTATCCCATCCTATCCTCTATCTTACCCTATCCCCTATCCCCTCCAATACTCTATCCTATCCTCTATCCCGTCCTATCCTGAATCCCATCCTATCCTCTATCCTATCATATTCTGTATTATATCCTATCCTCTATCGTATCCTAGCCTCTAACCTATCCTATCCTCAATCCTATGCTATCCTCTATCCTATCCAATCCTCTATCCTATCCGATCCTCTATCCTACCCTATCCTCTATAATAACGTATCCTCTATCAGATCCCACCCTCTTTCCTATAATATCCTCTATCCTATCCAATCCTGTATCCTATCGTCTATCCCGTCCTATCCTCAATCCTATGCTATCCTGTATCCTATCATATCCTGTATTATATCCTATCCTCAATCCTATCCAATCCCCTATCCTCTATCCTATCCTATCACCTATCCTATCCTATTCTGCATCCTATCCTATACTCTATCCTATCATATCCTCTATCGTCTCCTATCCGCTATCCTATCCAATCGCCTAGCCTATCCTCTATCCTATCCTATTCTCTATCCTCTCCTCTATCCCGTCCTATCCTCAATCCTATCCTATCGACTATCCTATAATATCCTGTATTATATCCTATCCTCTATCCTATTCAATCCTATTTCCTATCCTCTATCCTATCCTATCCTCTATCCTATCCTATACTCTATCCTATCCTATCCTCAATCCTATCCTATCATCTATCCTATCATATCCTCTATCCTATCCTATCCTCTATCCTATCCAATGCACTACCCTATTCTCTATCCGATCCTATCCTCTATGCTATCCGATCCTCTATCACATCCGATCCTCTATCCTATCCTATCCTATAAATATCGTATCCTCTATCATATCCTATCCTCTATCCTATAATATCATATACATTATCATATTCAATATCCTATCCTATTCTCTATACTATCCTATCCTCTATCCTATCCTATCCTCAACCCTATCCTATCCTCAATTCTATCCTATACACCATCCTATCCTATCGGCTATCCTATCCTATCCACTATCGTCTCCTATCCTCTATCCTATCCAATCCCCTATCCTATTCTCTATCCTATCCTATTCTATCCTCTATCATATCCTATCCTCTATCCTATCCAATCCCATATCCTATCCTATTCGCTATCCTATCCTACCCTCTATCCTATAATACCCCGTATCGTATCCAATCCTCTATCCTATCCTCTATTTTCTATCCTATCCTCTATACCATCCTATCCGCTATCCTATCCTATCCTCTATCCTATCCTATCCTCTATCCTATCCTATACTCTATCCTATCCTATCCTCAATCCTATCCTATCATCTATCCTATCATATCCTCTATCCTATCCTATCCTCTATCCTATCCAATGCACTATCCTATTCTCTATCCGATCCTATCCTCTATGCTATCCAATCCTCTATCACATCCGATCCTCTATCCTATCCTATCCTATAAATATCGTATCCTCTATCATATCCTATCCTCTATCCTATAATATCATATACATTATCATATTCAATATCCTATCCTATTCTCTATACTATCCTATCCTCTATCCTATCCTATCCTCAACCCTATCCTATCCTCAATTCTATCCTATACACCATCCTATCCTATCGGCTATCCTA
Source organism: Halictus rubicundus (assembly GCF_050948215.1). Taxonomy (NCBI): domain Eukaryota; kingdom Metazoa; phylum Arthropoda; class Insecta; order Hymenoptera; family Halictidae; genus Halictus; species Halictus rubicundus. The sequence continues at coordinate 184,675 of NW_027488789.1, forward strand.
TCCTATCCACTATCGTCTCCTATCCTCTATCCTATCCAATCCCCTATCCTATTCTCTATCCTATCCTATTCTATCCTCTATCATATCCTATCCTCTATCCTATCCAATCCTATATCCTATCCTATTCGCTATCCTATCCTACCCTCTATCCTATAATACCCCGTATCGTATCCAATCCTCTATCCTATCCTCTATTTTCTATCCTATCCTCTATACCATCCTATCCGCTATCGTATCCTATCCTCTATCCTATCCTATCCTCTATCCTATTCTACACTCTATCCTATCCTATCCTTTATCCTATCCTATCCCATCCTCTATCGACTCCTGTTCTCTATCATACCCAATCCACTATCCTATAATCTATCCTATTCTATCCTCTATACTATCCTATCCTCTACCCTATGTTATGCTCAACCCTATCCTATCCTCTATCGTATCCTATCCTATCCTCTATAATATCGTATCTTCTATCCTATCCTATCCTCTCACCTATAATATCATCTATCCTATCCTATCCTATCCTCTATCCTATCCTATCCTCTATCCTATCCTATCCTCTATCCTATCCTATCCTCTATCCTATCCTATCGTCTATCATATCCTATCGTCTATCCTATCCTATCCTCTATTATATCCTATCCTCTATCCTATCCTATCCTGTATTATATCCTATCCTCTATCGTATCCTAGCCTCTAACATATCCTATCCTCAATCCTATGCTATCCTCTATCCTATCCAATCCTCTATCCTATCCGATCCTCTATCCTACCCTATCCTCTATAATATCCTATCCTCTATCGTATCCTAGCCTCTAACCTATCCTATCCTCAATCCTATGCTATCCTCTATCCTATCCAATCCTCTATCCTATCCGATCCTCTATCCTACCCTATCCTCTATAATAACGTATCCTCTATCAGATCCCACCCTCTTTCCTATAATATCCTCTATCCTATCCAATCCTGTATCCTATCGTCTATCCCGTCCTATCCTCAATCCTATGCTATCCTGTATCCTATCATATCCTGTATTATATCCTATCCTCAATCCTATCCAATCCCCTATCCTCTATCCTATCCTATCACCTATCCTATCCTATTCTGCATCCTATCCTATACTCTATCCTATCATATCCTCTATCGTCTCCTATCCGCTATCCTATCCAATCGCCTAGCCTATCCTCTATCCTATCCTATTCTCTATCCTCTCCTCTATCCCGTCCTATCCTCAATCCTATCCTATCGACTATCCTATAATATCCTGTATTATATCCTATCCTCTATCCTATTCAATCCTATTTCCTATCCTCTATCCTATCCTATCCTCTATCCTATCCTATACTCTATCCTATCCTATCCTCAATCCTATCCTATCATCTATCCTATCATATCCTCTATCCTATCCTATCCTCTATCCTATCCAATGCACTACCCTATTCTCTATCCGATCCTATCCTCTATGCTATCCGATCCTCTATCACATCCGATCCTCTATCCTATCCTATCCTATAAATATCGTATCCTCTATCATATCCTATCCTCTATCCTATAATATCATATACATTATCATATTCAATATCCTATCCTATTCTCTATACTATCCTATCCTCTATCCTATCCTATCCTCAACCCTATCCTATCCTCAATTCTATCCTATACACCATCCTATCCTATCGGCTATCCTATCCTATCCACTATCGTCTCCTATCCTCTATCCTATCCAATCCCCTATCCTATTCTCTATCCTATCCTATTCTATCCTCTATCATATCCTATCCTCTATCCTATCCAATCCCACATCCTATCCTATTCGCTATTCTATCCTACCCTCTATCCTATAATACCCCGTATCGTATCCAATCCTCTATCCTATCCTCTATTTTCTATCCTATCCTCTATACCATCCTATCCGCTATCCTATCCTATCCTCTATCCTATCCTATCCTCTATCCTATCCTATACTCTATCCTATCCTATCCTCAATCCTATCCTATCATCTATCCTATCATATCCTCTATCCTATCCTATCCTCTATCCTATCCAATGCACTATCCTATTCTCTATCCGATCCTATCCTCTATGCTATCCAATCCTCTATCACATCCGATCCTCTATCCTATCCTATCCTATAAATATCGTATCCTCTATCATATCCTATCCTCTATCCTATAATATCATATACATTATCATATTCAATATCCTATCCTATTCTCTATACTATCCTATCCTCTATCCTATCCTATCCTCAACCCTATCCTATCCTCAATTCTATCCTATACACCATCCTATCCTATCGGCTATCCTATCCTATCCACTATCGTCTCCTATCCTCTATCCTATCCAATCCCCTATCCTATTCTCTATCCTATCCTATTCTATCCTCTATCATATCCTATCCTCTATCCTATCCAATCCTATATCCTATCCTATTCGCTATCCTATCCTACCCTCTATCCTATAATACCCCGTATCGTATCCAATCCTCTATCCTATCCTCTATTTTCTATCCTATCCTCTATACCATCCTATCCGCTATCGTATCCTATCCTCTATCCTATCCTATCCTCTATCCTATTCTACACTCTATCCTATCCTATCCTTTATCCTATCCTATCCCATCCTCTATCGACTCCTGTTCTCTATCATACCCAATCCACTATCCTATAATCTATCCTATTCTCTCCTCTATACTATCCTATCCTCTACCCTATGTTATGCTCAACCCTATCCTATCCTCTATCGTATCCTATCCTATCCTCTATAATATCGTATCTTCTATCCTATCCTATCCTCTCACCTATAATATCATCTATCCTATCCTATCCTATCCTCTATCCTATCCTATCCTCTATCCTATCCTATCCTCTATCCTATCCTATCCTCTATCCTATCCTATCGTCTATCATATCCTATCGTCTATCCTATCCTATCCTCTATTATATCCTATCCTCTATCCTATCCTATCCTGTATTATATCCTATCCTCTATCGTATCCTAGCCTCTAACATATCCTATCCTCAATCCTATGCTATCCTCTATCCTATCCAATCCTCTATCCTATCCGATCCTCTATCCTACCCTATCCTCTATAATAACGTATCCTCTATCAGATCCCACCCTCTTTCCTATAATATCCTCTATCCTATCCAATCCTGTATCCTATCGTCTATCCCGTCCTATCCTCAATCCTATCCTATCCTGTATCCTATCATATCCTGTATTATATCCTATCCTCTATCCTATCCAATCCCCTATCCTCTATCCTATCCTATCACCTATCCTATCCTATTCTGCATCCTATCCTATACTCTATCCTATCATATCCTCTATCGTCTCCTATCCGCTATCCTATCCAATCGCCTATCCTATCCTCTATCCTATCCTATTCTCTATCCTCTCCTCTATCCCGTCCTATCCTCAATCCTATCCTATCGACTATCCTATAATATCCTGTATTATATCCTATCCTCTATCCTATTCAATCCTATTTCCTATCCTCTATCCTATCCTATCCTCTATCCTATCCTATCCTCTATCCTATCCTATCCTCTATCCTATCCTATCCTCTATCCTATCCTATCGTCTATCATATCCTATCGTCTATCCTATCCTATCCTCTATTATATCCTATCCTCTATCCTATCCTATACTCTATCCTATCCTATCGTCTATAATATCGTATCCTCTATGCTATCCTAACCTCTTTCCTATAATATCATCTATCCTATCCTCTATCGTATCCTATCCTATCCTCTATAATATCGTATCTTCTATCCTATCCTAACCTCTCACCTATAATATCATGTATCCTATCCTATGCTCTATCCTATCCTATCCTATCCTCTATCCTATCCTATCCTCTATCCTATCCTATCCTCTATCCTATCGTATCCTCTATCCTATCATATCCTCGATCCAATCCTATTCTCTATCCTATATTCTATCCCATCCTATCCTCTATCTTACCCTATCCCCTATCCCCTCCAATACTCTATCCTATCCTCTATCCCGTCCTATCCTGAATCCTATCCTATCCTCTATCCTATCATATTCTGTATTATATCTTATCCTCTATCGTATCCTAGCCTCTAACCTATCCTATCCTCAATCCTATGCTATCCTCTATCCTATCCAATCCTCTATCCTATCCGATCCTCTATCCTACCCTATCCTCTATAATAACGTATCCTCTATCAGATCCCACCCTCTTTCCTATAATATCCTCTATCCTATCCAATCCTGTATCCTATCGTCTATCCCGTCCTATCCTCAATCCTATGCTATCCTGTATCCTATCATATCCTGTATTATATCCTATCCTCAATCCTATCCAATCCCCTATCCTCTATCCTATCCTATCACCTATCCTATCCTATTCTGCATCCTATCCTATACTCTATCCTATCATATCCTCTATCGTCTCCTATCCGCTATCCTATCCAATCGCCTAGCCTATCCTCTATCCTATCCTATTCTCTATCCTCTCCTCTATCCCGTCCTATCCTCAATCCTATCCTATCGACTATCCTATAATATCCTGTATTATATCCTATCATCTATCCTATTCAATCCTATTTCCTATCCTCTATCCTATCCTATCCTCTATCCTATCCTATCCTATATCCTATCCTATCCTCTATTCTATCCAATCCCCTATCCTATCCTCTATCCGATCCTATCCTCTATCCTATCCTATCCTCTATAATTTCGTATCCTCTATTATATCCTATCATCTATCCTATAGAATCCCCTATCCTCTCCTCTACCGTATTGTATCCTCTATAATATCGTATCTTCTATCCTATCCTATCCTCTCTCCTATAATATCATCTATCCTATCCTATTCTCTATCCTATCCTATCCTATCCTCTATCCTATCCTATCCTCTATCCTATCCTATCCTCTATCCTATCCTATACTCTATCCTATCCTATCGTCTATAATATCGTATCCTCTATCCTATCCTACCCTCTTTCCTATAATATCATCTATCCTATCCTCTATCGTATCCTATCCTATCCTCTATAATATCGTATCTTCTATCCTATCCTATCCTCTCTCCTATAATATCATCTATCCTATCCTATGCTCTATCCTATCCTATGCTCTATCCTATCCTATCCTATCCTCTATCCTATCCTATCCTCTATCCTATCCTATCCTCTATCCTATCCTATCCACTATCCTATCCTATCCTCTATCCTATCCTATCCTCTATCCTATACTATCCTCTATCCTATCCTATCCTCTATCCTATCCTATCCTCTAGCCTATCCTATCCTCTATCCTATCCTATCCTGTATCCTATCCTATCCTCTATCCTATCCTATCCTCTATCCTATCCTATCCTCTATCCTATCCTATCCTCTATCCTATCCTATCCTCTATCCTATCCTATCCTCTATCCTATCCTACCCTCTATCCTATCCTATCCTGTATTATATCCTATCCTCTATCGTATCCTAGCCTCTAACATATCCTATCCTCAATCCTATGCTATCCTCTATCCTATCCAATCCTCTATCCTATCCGATCCTCTATCCTACCCTATCCTCTATAATAACGTATCCTCTATCAGATCCCACCCTCTTTCCTATAATATCCTCTATCCTATCCAATCCTGTATCCTATCGTCTATCCCGTCCTATCCTCAATCCTATCCTATCCTGTATCCTATCATATCCTGTATTATATCCTATCCTCTATCCTATCCAATCCCCTATCCTCTATCCTATCCTATCACCTATCCTATCCTATTCTGCATCCTATCCTATACTCTATCCTATCATATCCTCTATCGTCTCCTATCCGCTATCCTATCCAATCGCCTATCCTATCCTCTATCCTATCCTATTCTCTATCCTCTCCTCTATCCCGTCCTATCCTCAATCCTATCCTATCGACTATCCTATAATATCCTGTATTATATCCTATCCTCTATCCTATTCAATCCTATTTCCTATCCTCTATCCTATACTATCCTCTATCCTATCCTATCCTCTATCCTATCCTATCCTCTATCCTATCCTATCGTCTATCATATCCTATCGTCTATCCTATCCAATCCTCTATCCTATCCGATCCTCTATCCTACCCTATCCTCTATAATAACGTATCCTCTATCAGATCCCACCCTCTTTCCTATAATATCCTCTATCCTATCCAATCCTGTATCCTATCGTCTATCCCGTCCTATCCTCAATCCTATCCTATCCTGTATCCTATCATATCCTGTATTATATCCTATCCTCTATCCTATCCAATCCCCTGTCCTCTATCCTATCCTATCACCTATCCTATCCTATTCTGCATCCTATCCTATACTCTATCCTATCATATCCTCTATCGTCTCCTATCCGCTATCCTATCCAATCGCCTATCCTATCCTCTATCCTATCCTATACTCTATCCTATCCTATCGTCTATAATATCGTATCCTCTATGCTATCCTAACCTCTTTCCTATAATATCATCTATCCTATCCTCTATCGTATCCTATCCTATCCTCTATAATATCGTATCTTCTATCCTATCCTAACCTCTCACCTATAATATCATGTATCCTATCCTATGCTCTATCCTATCCTATCCTATCCTCTATCCTATCCTATCCTCTATCCTATCCTATCCTCTATCCTATCGTATCCTCTATCCTATCATATCCTCGATCCAATCCTATTCTCTATCCTATATTCTATCCCATCCTATCCTCTATCTTACCCTATCCCCTATCCCCTCCAATACTCTATCCTATCCTCTATCCCGTCCTATCCTGAATCCTATCCTATCCTCTATCCTATCATATTCTGTATTATATCTTATCCTCTATCGTATCCTAGCCTCTAACCTATCCTATCCTCAATCCTATGCTATCCTCTATCCTATCCAATCCTCTATCCTATCCGATCCTCTATCCTACCCTATCCTCTATAATAACGTATCCTCTATCAGATCCCACCCTCTTTCCTATAATATCCTCTATCCTATCCAATCCTGTATCCTATCCTCTATCCTATCCTACCCTCTATCCTATCCTATCCTCTATCCTATCCTATCCTCTATCCTATCCTATCCTTTATCCTATCCTATCCTCTATCCTATCCTATCCTCTATCCTATCCTATCCTCTATCCTATCCTATCCTATCCTCTATCCTATCCTATCCTATCCTCTATCCTATTATATCCTATCCTCTATCCTATCCTATCCTTTATCCTATTCTATCCTCTATTCTATCCTATCCTCTATCCTATCCTATCCTCTATCCGATCCTCTATCCTATCCTATCTTCTATCCTATCCTCTATCCTATCCTCTATCCTATCCTCTATCCTATCCTCTATCTTATCCTATCCTCTATCCTATCCTCTATCCTATCCTCTATCCTATCCTATCCTCTATCCTATCCTCTACCCTATCCTATACTCTTTAATATCGTACACTCTATCCTATAATATAATCTATCCTATCCTATCCTCTATCCTATCCTATCCTCTATCCTATCCTATCCTCTATCCTATCCTATCCTATCCTCTATCCTATCCTATCCTCTATCCTATCCTCTATCCTATCATATCCTCTATCCTATCCTATCCTCTATCCTATCCTATCCTCTATCCTATCCTATCCTCTATCCTATCCTATCCTCTATCCTATCCTATCCTTTATCCTATCCTATCCTCTATCCTATCCTATCCTCTATCCTATACTATCCTCTACCTTATCCTATCCTCTATCCTATCCAATTACGTATACTATCCTCTATCCTATCCTTTCCTCTATCCTATCCTATCCTCTATCCGATCCTCTATCCTATCCTATCCCCTTTCCTATCCTCTATCCTATCCTCTATCCTATCCTCCATCTTATCCTATCCTCTATCCTATCCTCTATCCTATCCTATCCTCTATCCTATCCTCTACCCTATCCTATCCTCTTTAATATCGTATACTCTATCCTATAATATCATCTATCCTATAATATCATCTATCCTATCCTATCCTCTATCCTATCCTATCCTCCATCCTATCCTCTATCCTATCCTCTATCCTATCCTATCCTCTATCCTATCCTATCCTATCCTATCCTCTATCCTATCCTCTATCCTATCCTCTATCCTATCCTCTATCCTATCCTCTATCTTATCCTATCCTCTATCCTATCCTCTATCCTATCCTATCCTATCCTCTATCCTATCCTATCCTATCCTATCCTCTATCCTATCCTCTATCCTATCCTCTATCCTATCCTCTATCCTATCCTCTATCTTATCCTAGCCTCTATCCTATCCTCTATCCTATCCTCTATCCTATCCTCTATCCTATCCTATCCTCTATCCTATCCTATCCTCTATCCTATCCTATCCTCTATCGTATCCTATCCTCTATCCTATCCTATCCTCTATCCTATCCTCTATCCTATCCTATCCTCTATCCTATCCTATCCTCTATCCTATCCTATCCTCTATCCTATCCTATCATCTATCCTATCCTATCCTCTATCCTATCCTATCCTCTATCCTATCCTATCCTCTATCCTATCCTATCCTCTATCCTATCCTATCCTCTATCCTATCCTATCCTATCCTATCCTCTATCCTATCCTATCCTTTATCCTATCCTATCCTCTATTCTATCCAATCCTCTATCCTATCCTGTCCTCTATCCTATCCTCTATCTTATCCTATCCTCTATCCTATCCTCTATCCTATCCTCTATCCTATCCTCTATCCTATCCTCTATCCTATCCTATCCTCTATCCTATCCTCTATCCTATCCTATCCCCTATCCTATCTTCTATCCTATCCTTTATCCTATCCTCTATCCTATCCTATCTTCTATCCTATCCTCTATCCTATCCTCTATCCTATCCTCTATCCTATCCTCTATCTTATCCTATCCTCAATCCTATCCTCTATCCTATCCTCTATCCTATCCTATCCTCTACCCTATCCTATCCTGTATCCTATCCTATCCTCTATCCTATCCTCTATCCTATCCTATCCCCTATCCTATCCTATCCTCTATCCTATCCTATCCTCTATCCTATCCTATCCTCTATCCTATCCTATCCTCTATCCTATCCTATCCACTATCCTATCCTATCCTCTATCCGATCATATCCTCTATCCTATCCTATCCTATCCTCTATAATATCGTATCCTTTATCCCATCCCATCCTCTATCCTATCCTATACTCTATCCTATCCTATCGTCTATCATATCCTGTCCTCTATCCTATCCTATCCTCTATCCTATCCTATCCTCTATCCTATTCTATCCTTCTCTCCTATCCTATCCTCTATCCTATCCTATCCTCTATCCTATCGTATCCTCTATCCTATCCAATCCTCTATCCTATCCTCTATCCTATCCTATCCTCTAACTTATCCTATCCTCTATCCTATCTTATCCTCTGTCCTATCCTATCCTCTATCCTATCCTATCCTCTATCCTATCCTATCCTCTATCCTATCCTAACCTCTATCCTATCCTATCCTCTATCCTATCCTATCCTCTATCCTATCCTATCCTCTATCCTATCCCATTCTCTATCCTATCCTATCCTCTTTCCTATCCTATCCTCTATCCTATCCAATCCTATTTCGTATCCTCTATCCTATCCTATCCTCTATCCTATCCTATCCTCTATCCTATCCAAACCTTTATCCTATCCTATCCTCTATCCTATCCTATCCCCTATCCTATCCTATCCTCTATCCTATCCTATCCTATCCTCTATCCTATCCTATCCTATCCTCTATCCTATCCTATCCTCTATCCTATCCTATCCTCTATCCTATCCTATCCTCTATCCTATCCTATCCTCTATCCTATCCTATCCTCTATCCTATCCTCTATCCTATCCTATCCACTATCCTATCCTATCCTCTATCCGATCATATCCTCTATCCTATCCTATCCTATCCTCTATAATATCGTATCCTTTGTCCCATCCCATCCTCTATCCTATCCTATACTCTATCCTATCATATCCTCTATCCTATCCTATCCTCTATCCTATCCTATCCTCTATCCTATCCTAACCTCTATCCTATCCTATCCTCTATCCTATCCTATCCTCTATCCTATCCTATCCTCTATCCTATCCTATCCTCTATCCTATCCTCTATCCTATCCTATCCTCCATCATATCCTATCCTCTATCCTATCGTATCCTCTATCCTATCCTATCCTCTATCCTATCCTATCCTCTATCCTATCCTCTATCCTATCCTATCCTCTATCCTATCCTATCCTATCCTATCCTATCCTCTATCCTATCCTATCCTCTATCCTATTCTATCCTCTATAATATCGTATCCGCTATCATATTCTATCCTCTATCCTATCCAATCCTCTATCCTATCCTTTATCCTATCCTCTATCCTACCCTCTATACTATCCTATCCTCTATGCTATCCTATCCTCTATCCTATCCTATCCTCTATCCTATCCTATCCTCTATCATATCCTATCCTCTATCCTATCCTATCCTCTATTCTATGCTATCCTTTATCCTATCCTATCCTCTATCCTATCATATCCTCTATCCTATCCTATCCTCTATCCTATCCTATCCTCTATCCTATCCTATCCTCTATCCGATCCTATCCTCTATCCTATCCTATCCTCTATCCTATTCTATACTCTATCGTCTCCTATCCTCTATGCTATCCAATCCCCTATCATATTCTATCCTCTATCCTATCCAATCCTCTATCCTATCCTTTATCCTATCCTCTATCCTACCCTCTATACTATCCTATCCTCTATGCTATCCTATCCTCTATCCTATCCTATCCTCTATCCTATCCTATCCTGTATCCTATCCTATCCTCTATCCTATCCTATCCTCTATCCTATTCTATACTCTATCCTATCCTATCCTCTATCCTATCCTATCCTCTATCCTATCCTATCCTCTATCCTATCCTATCCTCTATCCTGTCCTATCCTCTATCCTATACTATCCTCTATCCTATTCTATAATCTATAATATCGAATCCTCTATCCTATAATATCATCTATCCTATCCTAATCTCTATCCTATCCTATCCTCTGTCCTATCCTATCCTCTATCCTATCCTATCTTATCCTCTATCCTATCCGATCCCCTATCCTATCCTCTATCCTATCCTATCCTCTATCCTATCCTATCCTCTATCCTATCCTATCCTCTATCCTATTCTATACTCTATCCTATCCTTTCCGCTATCCTATGTTATCCTCTATCCTATCCTATCCTCTATCCTATCCAATCCCCTATCCTATCCTCTATGCAATCCTATCCTCTATCCTATCCTATCACCTATAATATCGTATCCTTTGTCCTATCCTATCCTCTATCCTATGAAATCCTCTATCCTATCCTATCCTCTATCCTATCCTATCCTCTATTATATCATATCCTCTATCCTATTCTATACTCTATCCTATCCTTTCCGCTATCCTATCCTATCCTCTATCCTATCCGATCCCCTTCTCCTATCCTCTATGCAATCCTATCCTCTGTCCTATCCTAGCACCTATAATATCGTATCCTCTATCCTATCCTATCCTCTATCCTATCCTATCCTCTATCCTATCCTATCCTCTATCCTATCCTATCCTCTATCCTATCCTGTCCTCTATCCTATCCTATCCTCTATCCTATCCTGTCCTCTATCCTATCCTATACTCTATCCTATTCTATACTCTATCGTCTCCTATCCTCTATGCTATCCAATCCTCTATGCTATCCTATCACCTATAATATCGTATCCTGTGTCCTATCCTATCCTCTATCCTATGAAATCCTCTATCCTATCCTATCCTCTATCCTATCCTATCCTCTATTATATCCTATCCTCTATCCTATCCTATCCTCTATCTTCTCCTATCCTCTTTCCTATCCTAATCTCTATCCTATCCTATCCTCTATCCTATTCTATACTCTATCCTATCCTTTCCGCTATCCTATCCTATCCTCTATCCTATCCAATTCCCTATCCTATCCTCTATCCTCTATCCTATCCAATCCCCTATCCTATCCTCAATCCTATCCTATCCTATATCCCCTCCTATCCTTTATACTATCCAATCCTCTATCGTATCCTCTATCCTATCCTATCCTCTATCCTATCATATCCTCTATCCTATCCTATCCTCTATCCTATCCTATCCTCTATCCTATCCTAACCTCTATCCTATCCTATCCTCTATCCTATCCTATCCTCTATCCTATCCTTTCCTCTATCCGATCCTATCCTCAATCCTATCCTATCCTATATCCTCTCCTATAGTTTATACTATCCAATCCTCTATCGTATCCTCTATCCTATCCTATCCTCTATCCTATCATATCCTCTATCCTATCCTATCCTCTATCCTATCCTATCCTCTATCCTATCCTAACCTCTATCCTATTATATCCTCTATCCTATCCTATCCTCTATCCTATCCTATTCTCTATCCTATCCTTTCCTCTATCCGATCCTATCCTCAATCCTATCCTATCCTATATCCTCTCCTATCCTTTATACTATCCAATCCTCTATCGTATCCTCTATCCTATCCTATCCTCTATCATATCCTATACTCTATCCTATCCTATCCTCTATCCTATCCTATCCTCTATGCTATCCTATCCTCTATCCGATCCTATCCTCTATCTTATCCTATCCTCTATCCTATGCTATCCTCTATCCTATCCAATCCTCTATCCTATCCTCTATCCTATCCTATCCTCTATCCTATTCTATACTCTATCCTATCCTATCCTCTATTCTATCCTATCCTCTATCCTATCCTAATCTCTATCCTATCCTATCCTCTGTCCTATCCTATCCTCTATCCTATCCTATTCTCTATCCTATCCAAACCCCTATCCTATCCTCTATGCAATCCTATCCTCTATCCTATCCTATCCTCTATAATATCCTATCCTCTATCCTATCGAATCCACTATCCTATCCTATCCTCTATAATATCCTATCCTCTATCCTATCGAATCCACTATCCTATCCTATCCTCTATCCTATCCTATCCTCTATCCGATCATATCCTCTATCCTATCCTATAATCTATAATATCGTATCCTCTATCCTATAATATCATCTACCCTATCCTATTCTCTATCCTATCCTATCCTCTATCCTATCCTATCCTGTATCCTATCCTATTCTCTATCCTATCCTATCCTCTATCCTATCCTATCCTCTGTCCTATCCTATCCTCTATCCTATCCTATCCTCTATCCTATTCTATACTCTATCGTCTCCTATCCTCTATGCTATCCAATCCCCTATCCTATCCTCTATGCGATACTATCCTCTATGCTATCCTATCACCTATAATACCGTATCCTGTGTCCTATCCTATCCACTATCCTATGGAGTCCTCTATCCTATCCTATCCTCTATCTTATCCTATCCTCTATTATATCATATCTTCTATCCTATTCTATACTCTATCCTATCCTTTCCGCTATCCTATCCTATCCTCTATCCTATCCTATCCTCTATAATATCCTATCCTCTATCCTATCGAATCCACTATCCTATCCTATCCTCTATAATATCCTATCCTCTATCCTATCGAATCCACTATCCTATCCTATCCTCTATCCTATCCTATCCTCTATCCGATCATATCCTCTATCCTATCCTATAATCTATAATATCGTATCCTCTATCCTATAATATCATCTACCCTATCCTATTCTCTATCCTATCCTATCCTCTATCCTATCCTATCCTGTATCCTATCCTATTCTCTATCCTATCCTATCCTCTATCCTATCCTATCCTCTGTCCTATCCTATCCTCTATCCTATCCTATCCTCTATCCTATTCTATACTCTATCGTCTCCTATCCTCTATGCTATCCAATCCCCTATCCTATCCTCTATGCGATACTATCCTCTATGCTATCCTATCACCTATAATACCGTATCCTGTGTCCTATCCTATCCACTATCCTATGGAGTCCTCTATCCTATCCTATCCTCTATCTTATCCTATCCTCTATTATATCATATCTTCTATCCTATTCTATACTCTATCCTATCCTTTCCGCTATCCTATCCTATCCTCTATCCTATCCTATCCTCTATCCTATCCAATCCCCTATCCTATCCTCTATGCAATCCTATCCTCTATCCTATCCTATCACCTATAATATCGTATCCTTTGTCCTATCCTATCCTCTATCCTATGAAATCCTCTATCCTATCCTATCCTCTATCCTATCCTATCCTCTATTATATCATATCCTCTATCCTATTCTATACTCTATCCTATCCTTTCCACTATCCTATCCTATCCTCTATCCTATCCTATCCTCTATCCTATCCGATCCCCTATCCTATCCTCTATGCAATCCTATCCTCTGTCCTATCCTAGCACCTATAATATCGTATCCTCTATCCTATCCTATCCTCTATCCTATCCTATCCTCTATCCTATCCTATCCTCTATCCTATCCTATCCTCTATCCTATCCTATCCTCTATCCTATCCTATCCTCTATCCTATCCTATCCTCTATCCTATTCTATACTCTATCGTCTCCTATCCTCTATGCTATCCAATCCCCTATCCTATCCTCTATGCGATACTATCCTCTATGCTATCCTATCACCTATAATATCGTATCCTGTGTCCTATCCTATCCTCTATCCTATGAAATCCTCTATCCTATCCTATCCTCTATCCTATCCTATCCTCTATTATATCATATCCTCTATCCTATTCTATACTCTATCCTATCCTATCCTCTGTCCTATTATATCCTCTATCCTATCCTATCCTCTATCTGCTCCTATCCTCTTTCCTATCCTAATCTCTATCCTATCCTATCCTCTATACTATTCTATACTCTATCGTCTCCTATCCTCTATGCTATCCAATCCCCTATCCTATCCTCTATGCGATACTATCCTCTATGCTATCCTATCACCTATAATATCGTATCCTGTGTCCTATCCTATCCTCTATCCTATCCTATCCTCTATCCTATCCTATCCTCTATCCTATCCTATCCTCTATCCTATCATATCCTCTATCCTATCCTATCCTCTATCCTATCCTATCCTCTATCCTATCCTATCCTCTATCCTATTCTATACTCTATCGTCTCCTATCCTCTATGCTATCCAATCCCCTATCCTATCCTCTATGCGAAACTATCCTCTATGCTATCCTATCACCTGTAATATCGTATCCTGTGTCCTATCCTATCCTCTATCCTATGAAATCCTCTATCCTATCCTATCCTCTATCCTATCCTATCCTCCATTATATCATATCCTCTATCCTATTCTATACTCTATCCTATCCTATCCTCTGTCCTATCCTATCCTCTATCCTATCCTATCCCCTATCGTCTCCTATCCTCTATCCTATCCTATCCTCTATCCTATCCTATCCTCTATCCTATCCTATCCTCCGTCCTATCCTATCCTCTATCCTATCCTATCCCCTATCGTCTCCTATCCTCTATCCTATCCTATCCTCTATCCTATCCTATCCTCTATCCTATCCTCTATCCTATCCTATCCTCCATCATATCCTATCCTCTATCCTATCGTATCCTCTATCCTATCCTATCCTCTATCCTATCCTATCCTCTATCCTATCCTCTATCCTATCCTATCCTCTATCCTATCCTATCCTATCCTATCCTCTATCCTATCCTATCCTCTATCCTATTCTATCCTCTATAATATCGTATCCGCTATCATATTCTATCCTCTATCCTATCCAATCCTCTATCCTATCCTTTATCCTATCCTCTATCCTACCCTCTATACTATCCTATCCTCTATGCTATCCTATCCTCTATCCTATCCTATCCTCTATCCTATCCTATTCTCTATCATATCCTATCCTCTATCCTATCCTATCCTCTATTCTATGCTATCCTTTATCCTATCCTATCCTCTATCCTATCATATCCTCTATCCTATCCTATCCTCTATCCTATCCTATCCTCTATCCTATCCTATCCTCTATCCGATCCTATCCTCTATCCTATCCTATCCTCTATCCTATTCTATACTCTATCGTCTCCTATCCTCTATGCTATCCAATCCCCTATCATATTCTATCCTCTATCCTATCCAATCCTCTATCCTATCCTTTATCCTATCCTCTATCCTACCCTCTATACTATCCTATCCTCTATGCTATCCTATCCTCTATCCTATCCTATCCTCTATCCTATCCTATCCTCTATCATATCCTATCCTCTATCCTATCCTATCCTCTATTCTATGCTATCCTTTATCCTATCCTATCCTCTATCCTATCCTATCCTGTATCCTATCCTATCCTCTATCCTATCCTATCCTCTATCCTATTCTATACTCTATCGTCTCCTATCCTCTATGCTATCCAATCCCCTATCCTATCCTCTATGCGATACTATCCTCTATGCTATCCTATCACCTATAATACCGTATCCTGTGTCCTATCCTATCCACTATCCTATGGAGTCCTCTATCCTATCCTATCCTCTATCCTATCGTATCCTCTATCCTATCATATGCTCTATACTATCCTATTCTCTATCCTATCCCATTCTCCATCCTATCCTATCCGCTATCCTATCATATCTTCTATCCTATAATATCCTCTATCCTATCCAATCATCTATCCTATCCTCTATCCTATTCACTATCCAATCCTTTCCTCTATCCTATCCTATCCTCTAGAAGATCGTATCCTCTATCCTATCCAATCCTCTATCCTATCCGAGCCTCTAACCTATCCTATCTTCCATCCTGTCCTATCCTCTATCCTATCCTCTATAATATCGTATCCTCTATCCTATCCTATCCTCTATCCTATCCTCTATCCTTTATCCTATCCTATCCTCTATCGTATCCTATCCTCTATCCTAACCTATCCTCTATCCTATCCTATCCACTATCCTATAATATTCTCTATCCTATCCTATCCTCTACCCTATTCTGTCCTCTATAATATCTTATCCTCTGTCCTATTCTATACTCTATCCTATCCTTTCCGCCATCCTATCCAATCCTGCCCTCTATCGAATCCTATCCTCTATCCTATCCAATCCCCTATCCTATCCTCTATCCGATCCTATCCTCTATCCTATCCTATCTTCTATAATATCGTTTCCTCTGTCCTATAATGTATTCTATCCTATAATATCATCTATCCTATCCTATTCTCTATCCTATCCTATCCTATCCTCTATCGTATCCTATCCTCTATCCTATCCAATCCTATATCCTATCCTCAATCCTATCCTATCCTCTATCCAATTTATCCTCTATCCTATCCTATCCTCTATCCTATCCTATCCTCTATCCTATCCTCTATCCTATCCTGTATCCTATCCTCTATCCTATCCTCTATCCTATCCTATCCTCTATCCTATCCTATCCTCTATCCTATCCTATCCTCTATCCTATCCTATCCTCTATCCTATCCTATCCTCTATCCTATCCTATCCTCTATCCTATCCTATCCTCTATCCTATCCTATCCTCTATCCTATCCTATCCTCTATCGTATCCTATCCTCTATCCTATCCTCTATCCTATCCTACCCTCTATCCTATCCTATCCTATCCTCTATCCTATCCTATCCTCTATCCTATCCTATCCTCTATCCTATTCTATCCTCTATCCTATCCTATCCTCTATCCTATCCTATCGTCTATCCTATCCTATCCTCTATCCTATCCTATCCTCTATCCTATCCTATCCTCTATCCGATCCTATCCTCTATCCTATCCTATCCTCTATCCTATCCTCTATCCTATCCTGTATCCTATCCTCTATCCTATCCTCTATCCTATCCTACCCTCTATCCTATCCTATCCTCTATCCTATCCTATCCTCTATCCTATCCTATCCTCTCTCCTATCCTATCCTCTATCCTATCCTATCCTCTATCCTATCCTATCCTCTATCCTATCCTATCGTCTATCCTATCCTATCCTCTATCCTATCCTATCCTCTATCCTATCCTATCCTCTATCCGATCCTATCCTCTATCCTATCCTATCCTCTATCCTATCCTCTATCCTATCCTGTATCCTATCCTCTATCCTATCCTCTATCCTATCCTACCCTCTATCCTATCCTATCCTCTATCCTATCCTATCCTCTATCCTATCCTATCCTCTATCCTATCCTATCCTCTATCCTATCCTATCCTCTATCCTATCCTATCCTCTATCCTATCCTATCCTCTATCCTATCCTACCCTCTATCCTATCCTATCCTCTATCCTATCCTATCCTATATCCTATCCTATACTCTATCCTATCCTATCCTCAATCCTATCCTATCATCTATCCTATCATATCCTCTATCCTATCCTATCCTCTATCCTATCCTATCCTCAACCCTATCCTATCCTCAATTCTATCCTATACTCCATCCTATCCTATCGGCTATCCTATCCTATCCTCTATCCAATCCTATCCTCTACCCTATCCTCTATCCTATCCTATCCTCTGTCCTATCCTATCCTCTATCCTATCCTATCCTCTATCCTATGTTATGTTCAACCCTATCCAATCCTCAATCCTATCCTATACTCCATCCTATCCTACCCTCTATCATATCCTATCCTGTATGCTATAATATCCTCTATCCTATATAATCCTCTACCCGATCCAATCCTCTATCCTATCCTCTATCCTATCCTCTATGCTATCCTATCCTCTATGCTATCCTATCCTCTATCGTATCCTATCCTCTGCCCTATCCAATCCTATATCCTATCCTATATCCTATCCAATCCTATATCCTATCCTATCCGCTATCCTATCCTATCCTCTATCCTATAATACCCCCTATCCTATCCAATCCTCTATCCTATCCTCTATCCTCTATCCTATCCTATCCTCTATCCTATCCTCTATCCTATCCTGTATCCTATCCTCTATCCTATCCTCTATCCTATCCTACCCTCTATCCTATCCTATCCTATCCTCTATCCTATCCTATCCTCTATGCTATCCATTCCTCTATCACATCCGATCCTCTATCCTATCCTATCCTATAAATATCGTATCCTCTATCATATCCTACCCTCTATCCTATCCTATCCTCTATCCTATCCTATCCTATATCCTATCCTATACTCTATCCTATCCTATCCTCAATCCTATCCTATCATCTATCCTATCATATCCTCTATCCTATCCTATCCTCTATCCTATCCAATGCACTATCCTATTCTCTATCCGATCCTATCCTCTATGCTATCCAATCCTCTATCACATCCGATCCTCTATCCTATCCTATCCTATAAATATCGTATCCTCTATCATATCCTATCCTCTATCCTATAATATCATATACATTATCATATTCAATATCCTATCCTATTCTCTATACTATCCTATCCTCTATCCTATCCTATCCTCAACCCTATCCTATCCTCAATTCTATCCTATACACCATCCTATCCTATCGGCTATCCTATCCAATCCCCTATCCTCTATCCTATCCTATCACCTATCCTATCCTATTCTGCATCCTATCCTATACTCTATCCTATCATATCCTCTATCGTCTCCTATCCGCTATCCTATCCAATCGCCTATCCTATCCTCTATCCTATCCTATTCTCTATCCTCTCCTCTATCCCGTCCTATCCTCAATCCTATCCTATCGACTATCCTATAATATCCTGTATTATATCCTATCCTCTATCCTATTCAATCCTATTTCCTATCCTCTATCCTATCCTATCCTCTATCCTATCCTAACCTCTATCCTATCCTATCCTCTATCCTATCCTATCCTCTATCCTATCCTATCGTCTATCATATCCTATCGTCTATCCTATCCTATCCTCTATTATATCCTATCCTCTATCCTATCCTATACTCTATCCTATCCTATCGTCTATAATATCGTATCCTCTATCCTATCCTAACCTCTTTCCTATAATATCATCTATCCTATCCTCTATCGTATCCTATCCTATCCTGTATAATATCGTATCTTCTATCCTATCCTAACCTCTCACCTATAATATCATGTATCCTATCCTATGCTCTATCCTATCCTATCCTATCCTCTATCCTATCCTATCCTCTATCCTATCGTATCCTCTATCCTATCATATCCTCGATCCAATCCTATTCTCTATCCTATATTCTATCCCATCCTATCCTCTATCTTACCCTATCCCCTATCCCCTCCAATACTCTATCCTATCCTCTATCCCGTCCTATCCTGAATCCCATCCTATCCTCTATCCTATCATATTCTGTATTATATCCTATCCTCTATCGTATCCTAGCCTCTAACCTATCCTATCCTCAATCCTATGCTATCCTCTATCCTATCCAATCCTCTATCCTATCCGATCCTCTATCCTACCCTATCCTCTATAATAACGTATCCTCTATCAGATCCCACCCTCTTTCCTATAATATCCTCTATCCTATCCAATCCTGTATCCTATCGTCTATCCCGTCCTATCCTCAATCCTATGCTATCCTGTATCCTATCATATCCTGTATTATATCCTATCCTCAATCCTATCCAATCCCCTATCCTCTATCCTATCCTATCACCTATCCTATCCTATTCTGCATCCTATCCTATACTCTATCCTATCATATCCTCTATCGTCTCCTATCCGCTATCCTATCCAATCGCCTAGCCTATCCTCTATCCTATCCTATTCTCTATCCTCTCCTCTATCCCGTCCTATCCTCAATCCTATCCTATCGACTATCCTATAATATCCTGTATTATATCCTATCCTCTATCCTATTCAATCCTATTTCCTATCCTCTATCCTATCCTATCCTCTATCCTATCCTATACTCTATCCTATCCTATCCTCAATCCTATCCTATCATCTATCCTATCATATCCTCTATCCTATCCTATCCTCTATCCTATCCAATGCACTACCCTATTCTCTATCCGATCCTATCCTCTATGCTATCCAATCCTCTATCACATCCGATCCTCTATCCTATCCTATCCTATAAATATCGTATCCTCTATCATATCCTATCCTCTATCCTATAATATCATATACATTATCATATTCAATATCCTATCCTATTCTCTATACTATCCTATCCTCTATCCTATCCTATCCTCAACCCTATCCTATCCTCAATTCTATCCTATACACCATCCTATCCTATCGGCTATCCTATCCTATCCACTATCGTCTCCTATCCTCTATCCTATCCAATCCCCTATCATATTCTCTATCCTATCCTATTCTATCCTCTATCATATCCTATCCTCTATCCTATCCAATCCTATATCCTATCCTATTCGCTATCCTATCCTACCCTCTATCCTATAATACCCCGTATCGTATCCAATCCTCTATCCTATCCTCTATTTTCTATCCTATCCTCTATACCATCCTATCCGCTATCCTATCCTATCCTCTATCCTATCCTATCCTCTATCCTATTCTACACTCTATCCTATCCTATCCTTTATCCTATCCTATCCCATCCTCTATCGACTCCTGTTCTCTATCATACCCAATCCACTATCCTATAATCTATCCTATTCTATCCTCTATACTATCCTATCCTCTACCCTATGTTATGCTCAACCCTATCCTATCCTCTATCGTATCCTATCCTATCCTCTATAATATCGTATCTTCTATCCTATCCTATCCTCTCACCTATAATATCATCTATCCTATCCTATCCTATCCTCTATCCTATCCTATCCTCTATCCTATCCTATCCTCTATCCTATCCTATCCTCTATCCTATCCTATCGTCTATCATATCCTATCGTCTATCCTATCCTATCCTCTATTATATCCTATCCTCTATCCTATCCTATCCTGTATTATATCCTATCCTCTATCGTATCCTAGCCTCTAACATATCCTATCCTCAATCCTATGCTATCCTCTATCCTATCCAATCCTCTATCCTATCCGATCCTCTATCCTACCCTATCCTCTATAATAACGTATCCTCTATCAGATCCCACCCTCTTTCCTATAATATCCTCTATCCTATCCAATCCTGTATCCTATCGTCTATCCCGTCCTATCCTCAATCCTATCCTATCCTGTATCCTATCATATCCTGTATTATATCCTATCCTCTATCCTATCCAATCCCCTATCCTCTATCCTATCCTATCACCTATCCTATCCTATTCTGCATCCTATCCTATACTCTATCCTATCATATCCTCTATCGTCTCCTATCCGCTATCCTATCCAATCGCCTATCCTATCCTCTATCCTATCCTATTCTCTATCCTCTCCTCTATCCCGTCCTATCCTCAATCCTATCCTATCGACTATCCTATAATATCCTGTATTATATCCTATCCTCTATCCTATTCAATCGTATTTCCTATCCTCTATCCTATCCTATCCTCTATCCTATCCTATCCTCTATCCTATCCTATCCTCTATCCTATCCTATCGTCTATCATATCCTATCGTCTATCCTATCCTATCCTCTATTATATCCTATCCTCTATCCTATCCTATACTCTATCCTATCCTATCGTCTATAATATCGTATCCTCTATCCTATCCTAACCTCTTTCCTATAATATCATCTATCCTATCCTCTATCGTATCCTATCCTATCCTCTATAATATCGTATCTTCTATCCTATCCTAACCTCTCACCTATAATATCATGTATCCTATCCTATGCTCTATCCTATCCTATCCTATCCTCTATCCTATCCTATCCTCTATCCTATCCTATCCTCTATCCTATCGTATCCTCTATCCTATCATATCCTCGATCCAATCCTATTCTCTATCCTATATTCTATCCCATCCTATCCTCTATCTTACCCTATCCCCTATCCCCTCCAATACTCTATCCTATCCTCTATCCCGTCCTATCCTGAATCCCATCCTATCCTCTATCCTATCATATTCTGTATTATATCCTATCCTCTATCGTATCCTAGCCTCTAACCTATCCTATCCTCAATCCTATGCTATCCTCTATCCTATCCAATCCTCTATCCTATCCGATCCTCTATCCTACCCTATCCTCTATAATAACGTATCCTATATCAGATCCCACCCTCTTTCCTATAATATCCTCAATCCTATCCAATCCTGTATCCTATCGTCTATCCCGTCCTATCCTCAATCCTATGCTATCCTGTATCCTATCATATCCTGTATTATATCCTATCCTCAATCCTATCCAATCCCCTATCCTCTATCCTATCCTATCACCTATCCTATCCTATTCTGCATCCTATCCTATACTCTATCCTATCATATCCTCTATCGTCTCCTATCCGCTATCCTATCCAATCGCCTAGCCTATCCTCTATCCTATCCTATTCTCTATCCTCTCCTCTATCCCGTCCTATCCTCAATCCTATCCTATCGACTATCCTATAATATCCTGTATTATATCCTATCATCTATCCTATTCAATCCTATTTCCTATCCTCTATCCTATCCTATCCTCTATCCTATCCTATCCTATATCCTATCCTATCCTCTATTCTATCCAATCCCCTATCCTATCCTCTATCCGATCCTATCCTCTATCCTATCCTATCCTCTATAATTTCGTATCCTCTATTATATCCTATCCTCTATCCTATAGAATCCCCTATCCTCTCCTCTACCGTATTGTATCCTCTATAATATCGTATCCTCTATCATATTCTATCGTATAATATCCTCAAACCTATCCTATCCTCTATCTGATCATATCCTCTATCCTATCCTATCGTCTATCATATCCTATCGTCTATCCTATCCTATCCTCTATTATATCCTATCCTCTATAATATCGTATCCTCTATCCTATCCTATCCTCTATCCTATAATATCATCTATCCTATCCTATCCTCTGTCCTATCCTATCCTCTATCCCATCCTATCCTCTACACTATCCTATCCTCTATCCTATCTAATCCTATATCCTATCCTCTATCCTATCTTATCCCATCCAATATCCTATCCTATCCTCTATCCTATCCTATACTCTATCCTATCCTATCGTCTATAATATCGTATCCTCTATCCTATCCTACCCTCTTTCCTATAATATCATCTATCATATCCTCTATCCTATCCTATACTCTATCCTATCCCATCCTCTATAATATCGTATCTTCTATCCTATCCTATCCTCTCTCCTATAATATCATCTATCCTATCCTATTCTCTATCCTATCCTATCCTATCCTCTATCCTATCCTATCCTCTATCCTATCCTATCCTCTATCCTATCCTATACTCTATCCTATCCTATCGTCTATAATATCGTATCCTCTATCCTATCCTACCCTCTTTCCTATAATATCATCTATCCTATCCTCTATCGTATCCTATCCTATCCTCTATAATATCGTATCTTCTATCCTATCCTATCCTCTCTCCTATAATATCATCTATCCTATCCTATGCTCTATCCTATCCTATGCTCTATCCTATCCTATCCTATCCTCTATCCTATCCTATCCTCTATCCTATCCTATCCTCTATCCTATCCTATCCACTATCCTATCCTATCCTCTATCCTATCCTATCCTCTATCCTATACTATCCTCTATCCTATCCTATCCTCTATCCTATCCTATCCTCTAGCCTATCCTATCCTCTATCCTATCCTATCCCGTATCCTATCCTATCCTCTATCCTATCCTATCCTCTATCCTATCCTATCCTCTATCCTATCCTATCCTCTATCCTATCCTATCCTCTATCCTATCCTATCCTGCATTATATCCTATCCTCTATCGTATCCTAGCCTCTAACATATCCTATCCTCAATCCTATGCTATCCTCTATCCTATCCAATCCTCTATCCTATCCGATCCTCTATCCTACCCTATCCTCTATAATAACGTATCCTCTATCAGATCCCACCCTCTTTCCTATAATATCCTCTATCCTATCCAATCCTGTATCCTATCGTCTATCCCGTCCTATCCTCAATCCTATCCTATCCTGTATCCTATCATATCCTGTATTATATCCTATCCTCTATCCTATCCAATCCCCTATCCTCTATCCTATCCTATCACCTATCCTATCCTATTCTGCATCCTATCCTATACTCTATCCTATCATATCCTCTATCGTCTCCTATCCGCTATCCTATCCAATCGCCTATCCTATCCTCTATCCTATCCTATTCTCTATCCTCTCCTCTATCCCGTCCTATCCTCAATCCTATCCTATCGACTATCCTATAATATCCTGTATTATATCCTATCCTCTATCCTATTCAATCCTATTTCCTATCCTCTATCCTATCCTATCCTCTATCCTATCCTATCCTCTATCCTATCCTATCCTCTATCCTATCCTATCGTCTATCATATCCTATCGTCTATCCTATCCTATCCTCTATTATATCCTATCCTCTATCCTATCCTATACTCTATCCTATCCTATCGTCTATAATATCGTATCCTCTATGCTATCCTAACCTCTTTCCTATAATATCATCTATCCTATCCTCTATCGTATCCTATCCTATCCTCTATAATATCGTATCTTCTATCCTATCCTAACCTCTCACCTATAATATCATGTATCCTATCCTATGCTCTATCCTATCCTATCCTATCCTCTATCCTATCCTATCCTCTATCCTATCCTATCCTCTATCCTATCGTATCCTCTATCCTATCATATCCTCGATCCAATCCTATTCTCTATCCTATATTCTATCCCATCCTATCCTCTATCTTACCCTATCCCCTATCCCCTCCAATACTCTATCCTATCCTCTATCCCGTCCTATCCTGAATCCTATCCTATCCTCTATCCTATCATATTCTGTATTATATCCTATCCTCTATCGTATCCTAGCCTCTAACCTATCCTATCCTCAATCCTATGCTATCCTCTATCCTATCCAATCCTCTATCCTATCCGATCCTCTATCCTACCCTATCCTCTATAATAACGTATCCTCTATCAGATCCCACCCTCTTTCCTATAATATCCTCTATCCTATCCAATCCTGTATCCTATCGTCTATCCCGTCCTATCCTCAATCCTATGCTATCCTGTATCCTATCATATCCTGTATTATATCCTATCCTCAATCCTATCCAATCCCCTATCCTCTATCCTATCCTATCACCTATCCTATCCTATTCTGCATCCTATCCTATACTCTATCCTATCATATCCTCTATCGTCTCCTATCCGCTATCCTATCCAATCGCCTAGCCTATCCTCTATCCTATCCTATCCTCTATCCTATCCTATCCTATATCCTATCCTATCCTCTATTCTATCCAATCCCCTATCCTATCCTCTATCCGATCCTATCCTCTATCCTATCCTCTATCCTATCCTGTATCCTATCCTCTATCCTATCCTCTATCCTATCCTATCCTCTATCCTATCCTATCCTCTATCCTATCCTATCCTCTATCCTATCCTATCCTCTATCCTATCCTATCCTCTATCCTATCCTATCCTCTATCCTATCCTATCCTCTATCCTATCCTATCCTCTATCCTATCCTATCCTCTATCGTATCCTATCCTCTATCCTATCCTCTATCCTATCCTACCCTCTATCCTATCCTATCCTATCCTCTATCCTATCCTATCCTCTATCCTATCCTATCCTCTATCCTATCCTATCCTCTATCCTATCCTATCCTCTATCCTATCCTATCCTCTATCCTATCCTATCGCCTATCCTATCCTATCCTCTATCCTATCCTATCCTCTATCCTATCCTATCCTCTATCCGATCCTATCCTCTATCCTATCCTATCCTCTATCCTATCCTCTATCCTATCCTGTATCCTATCCTCTATCCTATCCTCTATCCTATCCTACCCTCTATCCTATCCTATCCTCTATCCTATCCTATCCTCTATCCTATCCTATCCTCTCTCCTATCCTATCCTCTATCCTATCCTATCCTCTATCCGATCCTATCCTCTATCCTATCCTATCCTCTATCCTATCCTCTATCCTATCCTGTATCCTATCCTCTATCCTATCCTCTATCCTATCCTACCCTCTATCCTATCCTATCCTCTATCCTATCCTATCCTCTATCCTATCCTATCCTCTATCCTATCCTATCCTCTATCCTATCCTATCCTCTATCCTATCCTATCCTCTATCCTATCCTATCCTCTATCCTATCCTACCCTCTATCCTATCCTATCCTCTATCCTATCCTATCCTATATCCTATCCTATACTCTATCCTATCCTATCCTCAATCCTATCCTATCATCTATCCTATCATATCCTCTATCCTATCCTATCCTCTATCCTATCCTATCCTCAACCCTATCCTATCCTCAATTCTATCCTATACTCCATCCTATCCTATCGGCTATCCTATCCTATCCTCTATCCAATCCTATCCTCTACCCTATCCTCTATCCTATCCTATCCTCTGTCCTATCCTATCCTCTATCCTATCCTATCCTCTATCCTATGTTATGTTCAACCCTATCCAATCCTCAATCCTATCCTATACTCCATCCTATCCTACCCTCTATCATATCCTATCCTGTATGCTATAATATCCTCTATCCTATACAATCCTCTACCCGATCCAATCCTCTATCCTATCCTCTATCCTATCCTCTATGCTATCCTATCCTCTATCGTATCCTATCCTCTGCCCTATCCAATCCTATATCCTATCCTATATCCTATCCAATCCTATATCCTATCCTATCCGCTATCCTATCCTATCCTCTATCCTATAATACCCCCTATCCTATCCAATCCTCTATCCTATCCTCTATCCTCTATCCTATCCTATCCTCTATCCTATCCTCTATCCTATCCTGTATCCTATCCTCTATCCTATCCTCTATCCTATCCTACCCTCTATCCTATCCTATCCTATCCTCTATCCTATCCTATCCTCTATGCTATCCATTCCTCTATCACATCCGATCCTCTATCCTATCCTATCCTATAAATATCGTATCCTCTATCATATCCTACCCTCTATCCTATCCTATCCTCTATCCTATCCTATCCTATATCCTATCCTATACTCTATCCTATCCTATCCTCAATCCTATCCTATCATCTATCCTATCATATCCTCTATCCTATCCTATCCTCTATCCTATCCAATGCACTATCCTATTCTCTATCCGATCCTATCCTCTATGCTATCCAATCCTCTATCACATCCGATCCTCTATCCTATCCTATCCTATAAATATCGTATCCTCTATCATATCCTATCCTCTATCCTATAATATCATATACATTATCATATTCAATATCCTATCCTATTCTCTATACTATCCTATCCTCTATCCTATCCTATCCTCAACCCTATCCTATCCTCAATTCTATCCTATACACCATCCTATCCTATCGGCTATCCTATCCAATCCCCTATCCTCTATCCTATCCTATCACCTATCCTATCCTATTCTGCATCCTATCCTATACTCTATCCTGTCATATCCTCTATCGTCTCCTATCCGCTATCCTATCCAATCGCCTATCCTATCCTCTATCCTATCCTATTCTCTATCCTCTCCTCTATCCCGTCCTATCCTCAATCCTATCCTATCGACTATCCTATAATATCCTGTATTATATCCTATCCTCTATCCTATTCAATCCTATTTCCTATCCTCTATCCTATCCTATCCTCTATCCTATCCTATCCTCTATCCTATCCTATCCTCTATCCTATCCTATCCTCTATCCTATCCTATCGTCTATCATATCCTATCGTCTATCCTATCCTATCCTCTATTATATCCTATCCTCTATCCTATCCTATACTCTATCCTATCCTATCGTCTATAATATCGTATCCTCTATGCTATCCTAACCTCTTTCCTATAATATCATCTATCCTATCCTCTATCGTATCCTATCCTATCCTCTATAATATCGTATCTTCTATCCTATCCTAACCTCTCACCTATAATATCATGTATCCTATCCTATGCTCTATCCTATCCTATCCTATCCTCTATCCTATCCTATCCTCTATCCTATCCTATCCTCTATCCTATCGTATCCTATATCCTATCATATCCTCGATCCAATCCTATTCTCTATCCTATATTCTATCCCATCCTATCCTCTATCTTACCCTATCCCCTATCCCCTCCAATACTCTATCCTATCCTCTATCCCGTCCTATCCTGAATCCCATCCTATCCTCTATCCTATCATATTCTGTATTATATCCTATCCTCTATCGTATCCTAGCCTCTAACCTATCCTATCCTCAATCCTATGCTATCCTCTATCCTATCCAATCCTCTATCCTATCCGATCCTCTATCCTACCCTATCCTCTATAATAACGTATCCTCTATCAGATCCCACCCTCTTTCCTATAATATCCTCTATCCTATCCAATCCTGTATCCTATCGTCTATCCCGTCCTATCCTCAATCCTATGCTATCCTGTATCCTATCATATCCTGTATTATATCCTATCCTCAATCCTATCCAATCCCCTATCCTCTATCCTATCCTATCACCTATCCTATCCTATTGTGCATCCTATCCTATACTCTATCCTATCATATCCTCTATCGTCTCCTATCCGCTATCCTATCCAATCGCCTAGCCTATCCTCTATCCTATCCTATTCTCTATCCTCTCCTCTATCCCGTCCTATCCTCAATCCTATCCTATCGACTATCCTATAATATCCTGTATTATATCCTATCCTCTATCCTATTCAATCCTATTTCCTATCCTCTATCCTATCCTATCCTCTATCCTATCCTATCCTATATCCTATCCTATCCTCTATTCTATCCAATCCCCTATCCTATCCTCTATCCGATCCTATCCTCTATCCTATCCTATCCTCTATAATTTCGTATCCTCTATTATATCCTATCCTCTATCCTATAGAATCCCCTATCCTCTCCTCTACCGTATTGTATCCTCTATAATATCGTATCCTCTATCATATTCTATCGTATAATATCCTCAAACCTATCCTATCCTCTATCTGATCATATCCTCTATCCTATCCTATCGTCTATCATATCCTATCCTCTATCCTATCCTATCCTCTATCCTATCCTATCCTCTATCCTATCCTATCCTCTATCCTATCCTATCCTCTATCCTATCCCATTCTCTATCCTATCCTATCCTCTTTCCTATCCTATTGTCTATCCTATCCTATTTTTTAACCTATCCTATCCTCTCACCAATCGTATCCTCAATCCTATCCCATCCTCTATCCTATCCTATCCTCTATCCTATCCTGTCCTCTATCCTATCCTATCCTCTATCCTATCCTATCCTATCCTCTAACCTATCCTATCCTCTATCCTATCCTCTATCCTATCCTCTATCCTATCCTTCTCTCCTATCCTATCCTCTATCCTATCCTATCCTCTATCCTATCCTATCCTCTATCCGATCCTCTATCCTATCCTATCCCATATCCTATCCTCTATCCTATCCTCTATCCTATCCTCTATCTTATCCTATCCTCTATCCTATCCTCTATCCTATCCTATCCTCTATCCTATCCTCTACCCTATCCTATCCTCTTTAATATCGTATACTCTATCCTATCCTATCCTCTATCCTATCCTATCCTCTATCCTATCCTATCCTCTATCCTATCCTATCCTCTATCCTATCCTACCCTCTATCCTATCCTATCCTCTATCCTATCCTATCCTCTATCCTATCCTATCCTCTATCCTATCCTATCTCCTATCCTCTATCCTATCCTCTATCCTATCCTCTATCTTATCCTATCCTCTATCCTATCCTCTATCCTATCCTCTATCCTATCCTATCCTCTATCCTATCCTCTACCCTATCCTATCCTCTTTAATATCGTACCCTCTATCCTATAATATAATCTATCCTATCCTATCCTCTATCCTATCCTATCCTCTATCCTATCCTATCCTCTATCCTATCCTATCCTATCCTCTATCCTATCCTATCCTCTATCCTATCCTCTATCCTATCCTCTATCCTATCATATCCTCTATCCTATCCTATCCTCTATCCTATCCTATCCTATATCCTATCCTATCCTGTATCCTATCCTATCCTCTATCCTATCCTATCCTCTATCCTATCCTATCCTATCCTCTATCCTATCCTATCCTCTATCCTATCCTATCCTATCCTCTATCCTATCCTATCCTCTATCCTATCCTATCCTCTATCCTATCCTATAATCTATCCTATCCTATCCTCTATCCTATCCTATCCTCTATCCTATCCTATCCTCTATCCTATCCTCTATCCTATCCTATCCTCTATCCTATCCTATCCTCTATCCTATCCTATCCTCTATCCTATCCTATCCTCTATCCTATCCTATCCTCTATCCTATCCAATTACGTATCCTATCCACTATCCTATCCTTTCCTCTATCCTATCCTATCCTCTATCCGATCCTCTATCCTATCCTATCCTCTATCCTATCCTATCCTCTATCCTATCCTATCCTCTATCCTATCCTATCCTCTATCCTATCCTATCCTCTATCCTATCCTATCCTCTATCCTATCCTATCCTATC
The DNA here is from genome assembly GCF_050948215.1 of Halictus rubicundus. Lineage (NCBI taxonomy): Eukaryota > Metazoa > Arthropoda > Insecta > Hymenoptera > Halictidae > Halictus > Halictus rubicundus. Next base: position 216,141 of record NW_027488789.1, read on the forward strand.
CTCTATCCTATCCTATCCTCTATCCTATCCTATCCTCTATCCTATCCTATCCTCTATCCTATCCTATCCTTTATCCTATCCTATCCTCTATCCTATCCTATCCTCTATCCTATACTATCCTCTACCTTATCCTATCCTCTATCCTATCCAATTACGTATACTATCCTCTATCCTATCCTTTCCTCTATCCTATCCTATCCTCTATCCGATCCTCTATCCTAACCTATCCCCTTTCCTATCCTCTATCCTATCCTCTATCCTATCCTCCATCTTATCCTATCCTCTATCCTATCCTCTATCCTATCCTATCCTCTATCCTATCCTATCCTCTATCCTATCCTATCGTCTATCATATCCTATCGTCTATCCTATCATATCCTCTATTATATCCTATCCTCTATCCTATCCTATCCTGTATTATATCCTATCCTCTATCGTATCCTAGCCTCTAACATATCCTATCCTCAATCCTATGCTATCCTCTATCCTATCCAATCCTCTATCCTATCCGATCCTCTATCCTACCCTATCCTCTATAATAACGTATCCTCTATCAGATCCCACCCTCTTTCCTATAATATCCTCTATCCTATCCAATCCTGTATCCTATCGTCTATCCCGTCCTATCCTCAATCCTATCCTATCCTGTATCCTATCATATCCTGTATTATATCCTATCCTCTATCCTATCCAATCCCCTATCCTCTATCCTATCCTATCACCTATCCTATCCTATTCTGCATCCTATCCTATACTCTATCCTATCATATCCTCTATCGTCTCCTATCCGCTATCCTATCCAATCGCCTATCCTATCCTCTATCCTATCCTATTCTCTATCCTCTCCTCTATCCCGTCCTATCCTCAATCCTATCCTATCGACTATCCTATAATATCCTGTATTATATCCTATCCTCTATCCTATTCAATCCTATTTCCTATCCTCTATCCTATCCTATCCTCTATCCTATCCTATCCTCTATCCTATCCTATCCTCTATCCTATCCTATCGTCTATCATATCCTATCGTCTATCCTATCCTATCCTCTATTATATCCTATCCTCTATCCTATCCTATACTCTATCCTATCCTATCGTCTATAATATCGTATCCTCTATCCTATCCTAACCTCTTTCCTATAATATCATCTATCCTATCCTCTATCGTATCCTATCCTATCCTCTATAATATCGTATCTTCTATCCTATCCTAACCTCTCACCTATAATATCATGTATCCTATCCTATGCTCTATCCTATCCTATCCTATCCTCTATCCTATCCTATCCTCTATCCTATCCTATCCTCTATCCTATCCTATCCTCTATCCTATCGTATCCTCTATCCTATCATATCCTCGATCCAATCCTATTCTCTATCCTATATTCTATCCCATCCTATCCTCTATCTTACCCTATCCCCTATCCCCTCCAATACTCTATCCTATCCTCTATCCCGTCCTATCCTGAATCCCATCCTATCCTCTATCCTATCATATTCTGTATTATATCCTATCCTCTATCGTATCCTAGCCTCTAACCTATCCTATCCTCAATCCTATGCTATCCTCTATCCTATCCAATCCTCTATCCTATCCGATCCTCTATCCTACCCTATCCTCTATAATAACGTATCCTATATCAGATCCCACCCTCTTTCCTATAATATCCTCTATCCTATCCAATCCTGTATCCTATCGTCTATCCCGTCCTATCCTCAATCCTATGCTATCCTGTATCCTATCATATCCTGTATTATATCCTATCCTCAATCCTATCCAATCCCCTATCCTCTATCCTATCCTATCACCTATCCTATCCTATTCTGCATCCTATCCTATACTCTATCCTATCATATCCTCTATCGTCTCCTATCCGCTATCCTATCCAATCGCCTAGCCTATCCTCTATCCTATCCTATTCTCTATCCTCTCCTCTATCCCGTCCTATCCTCAATCCTATCCTATCGACTATCCTATAATATCCTGTATTATATCCTATCATCTATCCTATTCAATCCTATTTCCTATCCTCTAACCTATCCTATCCTCTATCCTATCCTATCCTATATCCTATCCTATCCTCTATTCTATCCAATCCCCTATCCTATCCTCTATCCGATCCTATCCTCTATCCTATCCTATCCTCTATAATTTCGTATCCTCTATTATATCCTATCCTCTATCCTATAGAATCCCCTATCCTCTCCTCTACCGTATTGTATCCTCTATAATATCGTATCCTCTATCATATTCTATCGTATAATATCCTCAAACCTATCCTATCCTCTATCTGATCATATCCTCTATCCTATCCTATCCTCTATCTGATCATATCCTCTATCCTATCCTATCGTCTATCATATCCTATCGTCTATCCTATCCTATCCTCTATTATATCCTATCCTCTATAATATCGTATCCTCTATCCTATCCTATCCTCTATCCTATAATATCATCTATCCTATCCTATCCTCTGTCCTATCCTATCCTCTATCCCATCCTATCCTCTACACTATCCTATCCTCTATCCTATCTAATCCTATATCCTATCCTCTATCCTATCTTATCCCATCCAATATCCTATCCTATCCTCTATCCTATCCTATACTCTATCCTATCCTATCGTCTATAATATCGTATCCTCTATCCTATCCTACCCTCTTTCCTATAATATCATCTATCATATCCTCTATCCTATCCTATACTCTATCCTATCCCATCCTCTATAATATCGTATCTTCTATCCTATCCTATCCTCTCTCCTATAATATCATCTATCCTATCCTATTCTCTATCCTATCCTATCCTATCCTCTATCCTATCCTATCCTCTATCCTATCCTATCCTCTATCCTATCCTATACTCTATCCTATCCTATCGTCTATAATATCGTATCCTCTATCCTATCCTACCCTCTTTCCTATAATATCATCTATCCTATCCTCTATCGTATCCTATCCTATCCTCTATAATATCGTATCTTCTATCCTATCCTATCCTCTCTCCTATAATATCATCTATCCTATCCTATGCTCTATCCTATCCTATGCTCTATCCTATCCTATCCTATCCTCTATCCTATCCTATCCTCTATCCTATCCTATCCTCTATCCTATCCTATCCACTATCCTATCCTATCCTCTATCCTATCCTATCCTCTATCCTATACTATCCTCTATCCTATCCTATCCTCTATCCTATCCTATCCTCTAGCCTATCCTATCCTCTATCCTATCCTATCCTGTATCCTATCCTATCCTCTATCCTATCCTATCCTCTATCCTATCCTATCCTCTATCCTATCCTATCCTCTATCCTATCCTATCCTCTATCCTATCCTATCCTCTATCCTATCCTATCCTGCATTATATCCTATCCTCTATCGTATCCTAGCCTCTAACATATCCTATCCTCAATCCTATGCTATCCTCTATCCTATCCAATCCTCTATCCTATCCGATCCTCTATCCTTCCCTATCCTCTATAATAACGTATCCTCTATCAGATCCCACCCTCTTTCCTATAATATCCTCTATCCTATCCAATCCTGTATCCTATCGTCTATCCCGTCCTATCCTCAATCCTATCCTATCCTGTATCCTATCATATCCTGTATTATATCCTATCCTCTATCCTATCCAATCCCCTATCATCTATCCTATCCTATCACCTATCCTATCCTATTCTGCATCCTATCCTATACTCTATCCTATCATATCCTCTATCGTCTCCTATCCGCTATCCTATCCAATCGCCTATCCTATCCTCTATCCTATCCTATTCTCTATCCTCTCCTCTATCCCGTCCTATCCTCAATCCTATCCTATCGACTATCCTATAATATCCTGTATTATATCCTATCCTCTATCCTATTCAATCCTATTTCCTATCCTCTATCCTATCCTATCCTCTATCCTATCCTATCCTCTATCCTATCCTATCCTCTATCCTATCCTATCGTCTATCATATCCTATCGTCTATCCTATCCTATCCTCTATTATATCCTATCCTCTATCCTATCCTATACTCTATCCTATCCTATCGTCTATAATATCGTATCCTCTATGCTATCCTAACCTCTTTCCTATAATATCATCTATCCTATCCTCTATCGTATCCTATCCTATCCTCTATAATATCGTATCTTCTATCCTATCCTAACCTCTCACCTATCCTATCCTCTATCCTATCGTATCCTCTATCCTATCATATCCTCGATCCAATCCTATTCTCTATCCTATATTCTATCCCATCCTATCCTCTATCTTACCCTATCCCCTATCCCCTCCAATACTCTATCCTATCCTCTATCCCGTCCTATCCTGAATCCTATCCTATCCTCTATCCTATCATATTCTGTATTATATCCTATCCTCTATCGTATCCTAGCCTCTAACCTATCCTATCCTCAATCCTATGCTATCCTCTATCCTATCCAATCCTCTATCCTATCCGATCCTCTATCCTACCCTATCCTCTATAATAACGTATCCTCTATCAGATCCCACCCTCTTTCCTATAATATCCTCTATCCTATCCAATCCTGTATCCTATCGTCTATCCCGTCCTATCCTCAATCCTATGCTATCCTGTATCCTATCATATCCTGTATTATATCCTATCCTCAATCCTATCCAATCCCCTATCCTCTATCCTATCCTATCACCTATCCTATCCTATTCTGCATCCTATCCTATACTCTATCCTATCATATCCTCTATCGTCTCCTATCCGCTATCCTATCCAATCGCCTAGCCTATCCTCTATCCTATCCTATTCTCTATCCTCTCCTCTATCCCGTCCTATCCTCAATCCTATCCTATCGACTATCCTATAATATCCTGTATTATATCCTATCCTCTATCCTATTCAATCCTATTTCCTATCCTCTATCCTATCCTATCCTCTATCCTATCCTATCCTATATCCTATCCTATCCTCTATCTATCCTATCCTATCCTCTATCCTATCCTATCCTATATCCTATCCTATCCTCTATTCTATCCAATCCCCTATCCTATCCTCTATCCGATCCTATCCTCTATCCTATCCTCTATCCTATCCTGTATCCTATCCTCTATCCTATCCTCTATCCTATCCTATCCTCTATCCTATCCTATCCTCTATCCTATCCTATCCTCTATCCTAATCCTATCCTCTATCCTATCCTATCCTCTATCCTATCCTATCCTCTATCCTATCCTATCCTCTATCCTATCCTATCCTCTATCGTATCCTATCCTCTATCCTATCCTCTATCCTATCCTACCCTCTATCCTATCCTATCCTATCCTCTATCCTATCCTATCCTCTATCCTATCCTATCCCTATCCTATCCTATCCTCTATCCTATCCTATCCTCTATCCTATCCTATCGTCTATCCTATCCTATCCTCTATCCTATCCTATCCTCTATCCTATCCTATCCTCTATCCGATCCTATCCTCTATCCTATCCTATCCTCTATCCTATCCTCTATCCTATCCTGTATCCTATCCTCTATCCTATCCTCTATCCTATCCTACCCTCTATCCTATCCTATCCTCTATCCTATCCTATCCTCTATCCTATCCTATCCTCTCTCCTATCCTATCCTCAATCCTATCCTATCGACTATCCTATAATATCCTGTATTATATCCTATCCTCTATCCTATTCAATCCTATTTCCTATCCTCTATCCTATCCTATCCTCTATCCTATCCTATCCTCTATCCTATCCTATCCTCTATCCTATCCTATCCTCTATCCTATCCTATCGTCTATCATATCCTATCGTCTATCCTATCCTATCCTCTATTATATCCTATCCTCTATCCTATCCTATACTCTATCCTATCCTATCGTCTATAATATCGTATCCTCTATCCTATCCTATCCTCTATCCTATCCTATCCTCTATCCTATCCTATCCTCTATCCTATCCTATCCTCTATCCTATCCAATTACGTATCCTATCCACTATCCTATCCTATCCTCTATCCTATCCTATCCTCTATCCGATCCTCTATCCTATCCTATCCTCTATCCTATCCTATCCTCTATCCTATCCTATCCTCTATCCTATCCTATCCTCTATCCTATCCTATCCTCTATCCTATCCTATCCTCTATCCTATCCTATCCTCTATCCTATCCTATCCTATCCCCTATCCTATCCTATCCTCTATCCTATCCTATCCTCTATCCTATCCTATCCTATCCTCTATCCTATCCTATCCTCTATCCTATCCTATCCTCTATCCTATCCTATCCTCTATCCTATCCTCTATCCTATCCTATCGACTATCCTACCCTATCCACTATCCTATCCTATCCTCTATCCGATCATATCCTCTATCCTATCCTATCCTATCCTCTATAATATCGTATCCTTTGTCCCATCCCATCCTCTATCCTATCCTATACTCTATCCTATCCTATCCTCTATCCTATCCTATCCTCTATCCTATCCTATCGTCTATCATATCCTATCGTCTATCCTATCCTATCCTCTATTATATCCTATCCTCTATCCTATCCTATCCTCTATCCTATACTATCCTCTATCCTATCCTATCCTCTATCCTATCCTATCCTCTAGCCTATCCTATCCTCTATACTATCCTATCCTGTATCCTATCCTATCCTCTATCCTATCCTATCCTCTATCCTATCGTATCCTCTATCCTATCCTATCCTATACTCTATCCTATCCTATCCTCTATCCTATCCTATCCTCTTACCTATCCAATGCCCTGTCCTATTCTCTATCCGATCCTATCGTCTATACTATCCTATCCTCTATAATATCGTATCCTCTATCCTATCCAATCCTCTATCCTATACTATCAATCTATCCTATACCTATCCTATCTATCATCTATCCTATCCTATCCTCTATCCTATCCTATCCTCTATCCTTCTATCCTCTATCCTATCCTATCCTCTATCCTATCCACTATCCTATCCTATCCTATCCTCATCCTCAATCCTATCCTATCCTATCCTCTATAATTCGTATCCTTTATCCCATCCCATCCTCTATCCTATCCTATCCTCTATCCTATCCTATCCTCTATCCTATCCTATCCTCTATCCTATCCCATTCACTAACCTATCCTATCCTCTTCCTATCCAATACAAACCTACCAATCACTCAACCTATCCTAACCCACACCTCTAACCAATCCACTATCCTCAATCCTATCCCATCCTCTATCCTATCCTATCCTCTATCCTATCCTATCCTCTATCCTATCCTATCCTCTATCCTATCCTATCCTATCCTAATCCTATCCTCTAACCTATCCTATCCTATCCTATCCTATCCATCAATCCTATCCTATCACTCTATCCAATCTCATCCTATCCTATCCTCTATCCTATCTATCCTCTCTCCTATCCTATCCTCTATCCTATCCTATCCTCTATCCTATCCTATCCTCTATCCAATCCTCTATCCTATCCTCTATCCTCTATCCTATCCCTAACTTATCCTATCCTATCCTCTAACTATCCTATCCTCTATCCTACTATCCTCTTCCTATCCTATCCTCTATCCTATCCTATCCTCTATCCTATCCTATCCTCTATCCTATCCTATCCTCTATCCTATCCTATCCTCTATCCTATCCTATCCTCTATCCTATCCTATCCTCTATCCTATCCATTCTCTATCCTATCCTATCCTCTTCCTATCCTATCCTCTATCCTATCCAATCCTATTCGTATCCTCTATCCTATCCTCTATCTATCCAATCCTATCTCTATCCTATCCTATCCTATCCTATCCTATCCTCCTATCCTATCCAAACCTTATACTATCCTATCCTCTATCCTATCCTATCCCCTATCCTATCCTCTATCCTATCCTATCCTCTATCCTATCCTATCCTATCCTCCTATCCTATCCTATCCTCTATCCTATCCTATCCTCTATCCTATCCTATCCTCTATCCTATCCTATCCTCTATCCTATCCTATCCTCTATCCTATCCTATCCTCTATCCTATCCTATCCTATCCTATCCACTATCCTATCCTATCCTCTATCCGATCATATCCTCTCTATCCTATCCTATCCTATCCTCTATAATATCGTATCCTTTATCCCATCCCATCCTCTATCCTATCCTATACTCTATCCTATCCTATCATCTATCCTATCCTATCCTCTATCCTATCCTATCGTCTATCATATCCTATCGTCTATCCTATCCTATCCTCTATTATATCCTATCCTCTATCCTATCCTATCCTCTATCCTATACTATCCTCTATCCTATCCTATCCTCTATCCTATCCTATCCTCTATCCTATCCTATCCTCTATCTATCCTATCCTCTATCCTATCTCTATCCTGTATCCTATCCTATCCTCTATCCTATCCTATCCTCTATCCTATCGTATCCTCTATCCTATCCTATCCTATCCTCTATCCTATCCTATCCTCTATCCTATCCTATCCGCTATCCTATACTATCCTCTATCCTATCCTATCCTCTATCCTATCCTCTATCCTATCCTATCCTCTTACCTATCCAATGCCCTGTCCTATTCTCTATCCGATCCTATCGTCTATACTATCCTATCCTCTATAATATCGTATCCTCTATCCTATCCAATCCTCTATCCTATAATATCATCTATCCTATCCTATCCTCTATCCTATCCTATCCCCTATAGTCTGCTCTATCCTATCCTATCCTCTATCCTATAGAATCCCCTATCCTCTCCTCTACCGTATTGTATCCTCTATAATATCGTATGCTGTATCATATTCTATCGTATACTATCCTCAAACCTATCCTATCCTCTATCCGATCATATCCTCTATCCTATCCTATCCTATCCTCTATAATATCGTATCCTTTATCCCATCCTATCCTCTATCCTATCCTATCCTCTATCCTATCATATCCTCTATCCTATCCTATCCTCTATCCTATCCTATCGTCTATCATATCCTATCGTCTATCCTATCCTATCCTCTATCCTATCCTATCCTCTATCCTATCCTATCGTCTATCATATCCTATCGTCCATCCTATCCTATCCTCTATTATATCCTATCCTCTATCCTATCCTATCCTCTATCCTATCCTATCCTCTATCCTATCGTATCCTCTATCCTATCCTATCCTATCCTCTATCCTATCCTATCCTCTATCCTATCCTATCCGCTATCCTATACTATCCTCTATCCTATCCTATCCTCTATCCTATCCTCTATCCTATCCTATCCTCTTACCTATCCAATGCCCTGTCCTATTCTCTATCCGATCCTATCGTCTATACTATCCTATCCTCTATAATATCGTATCCTCTATCCTATCCAATCCTCTATCCTATAATATCATCTATCCTATCCTATCCTCTATCCTATAATATCATCTATCCTATCCTATCCTCTATCCTATCCTATCCCCTATAGTCTGCTCTATCCTATCCTATCCTCTATCCTATAGAATCCCCTATCCTCTCCTCTACCGTATTGTATCCTCTATAATATCGTATGCTGTATCATATTCTATCGTATACTATCCTCAAACCTATCCTATCCTCTATCCGATCATATCCTCTATCCTATCCTATCCTATCCTCTATAATATCGTATCCTTTATCCCATCCTATCCTCTATCCTATCCTATCCTCTATCCTATCCTATCCTCTATCCTATCCTATCCTCTATCCTATCCTATCGTCTATCATATCCTATCGTCTATCCTATCCTATCCTCTATCCTATCCTATCCTCTATCCTATCCTATCGTCTATAATATCCTATCGTCCATCCTATCCTATCCTCTATTATATCCTATCCTCTATCCTATCCTATCCTCTATCCTATCCTATCCTCTATCCTATACTATCCTCTATCCTATCCTATCCTCTATTATATCCTATCCTCTATCCTATCCTATCCTCTATCCTATCCTATCCTCTATCCTATACTATCCTCTATCCTATCCTATCCTCTATCCTATCCTATACTCTATCCTATCCTATCGTCTATAATATCGTATCCTCTATCCTATCCTACCCTCTTTCCTATAATATCATCTATCATATCCTCTATCCTTTCCTATACTCTATCCTATCCTATCCTCTATAATATCGTATCTTCTATCCTATCCTATCCTCTCTCGTATAATATCATCTATCCCATCCTATTCTCTATCCTATCCTATCCTATCCTCTATCCTATGCTATCCTCTATCCTATCCTATCCTCTATCCTATCCTATACTCTATCCTATCCTATCGTCTATAATATCGTATCCTCTATCCTATCCTACCCTCTTTCCTATAATATCATCTATCCTATCCTCTATCGTATCCTATCCTATCCTCTATAATATCGTATCTTCTATCCTATCCTATCCTCTCTCCTATAATATCATCTATCCTATCCTATGCTCTATCCTATCCTATCCTATCCTCTAGCCTATCCTATCCTCTATACTATCCTATCCTGTATCCTATCCTATCCTCTATCCTATCCTATCCTCTATCCTATCGTATCCTCTATCCTATCCTATCCTATCCTCTATCCTATCCTATCCTCTATCCTATCCTATCCTCTATCCTATCCTATCCTCTATCCTATCCTATCCTGTATCCTATCCTATCCTCTATCCTATCCTATCCTCTTACCTATCCAATGCCCTGTCCTATTCTCTATCCGATCCTATCGTCAATACTATCCTATCCTCTATAATATCGTATCCTCTATCCTATCCAATCCTCTATCCTATAATATCATCTATCGTATCCTATCCTCTATCCTATAATATCATCTATCCTATCCTATCCTCTATCCTATCCTATCCCCTATAGTCTGCTCTATCCTATCCTATCCTCTATCCTATAGAATCCCCTATCCTATCCTCTACCGTATTGTATCCTCTATAATATCGTATGCTGTATCATATTCTATCGTATACTATCCTCAAACCTATCCTATCCTCTATCCGATCATATCCTCTATCCTATCCTATCCTATCCTCTATAATATCGTATCCTTTATCCCATCCTATCCTCTATCCTATCCTATCCTCTATCCTATCCTATCCTCTATCCTATCCTATCCTCTATCCTATCCTATCGTCTATCATATCCTATCGTCTATCCTATCCTATCCTCTATCCTATCCTATCCTCTATCCTATCCTATCGTCTATCATATCCTATCGTCTATCCTATCCTATCCTCTATTATATCCTATCCTCTATCCTATCCTATCCTCTATCCTATCCTATCCTCTATCCTATACTATCCTCTATCCTATCCTATCCTCTATTATATCCTATCCTCTATCGTATCCTATCCTCTATCCTATCCTATCCTCTATCCTATACTATCCTCTATCCTATCCTATCCTCTATCCTATCCTATCCTCTAGACTATCCTATCCTCTATCCTATCCTATCCTCTAGCCTATCCTATCCTCTATCCTATCCTATCGTCTATCCTATCCTATCCTCTATAATATCGTATCCTCTATCCTATCCTATCCTCTATCCTATAATATCATCTATCCTATCCTATCCTCTATCCTATCCTATCCTCTATCCTATCCTATCCTCTTTCCTATCCTATCCTCTATCCTATCCAATCCTATTTCGTATCCTCTATCCTATCCTCTATCCTATCCAATCCTATTTCGTATCCTCTATCCTATCCTATCCTCTATCCTATCCAAACCTTTATACTATCCTATCCTCTATCCTATCCTATCCCCTATCCTATCCTATCCTCTATCCTATCCTATCCTCTATCCTATCCTATCCTATCCTATCCTCTATCCTATCCTATCCTCTATCCTATCCTATCCTCTATCCTATCCTATCCTCTATCCTATCCTATCCTCTATCCTATCCTATCCTCTATCCTATCCTATCCTCTATCCTATCCTATCCACTATCCTATCCTATCCTCTATCCGATCATATCCTCTATCCTATCCTATCCTATCCTGTATAATATCGTATCCTTTATCCCATCCCATCCTCTATCCTATCCTATACTCTATCCTATCCTATCCTCTATCCTATCCTATCCTCTATCCTATCCTATCGTCTATCATATCCTATCGTCTATCCTATCCTATCCTCTATTATATCCTATCCTCTATCCTATCCTATCCTCTATCCTATACTATCCTCTATCCTATCCTATCCTCTATCCTATCCTATCCTCTAGCCTATCCTATCCTCTATACTATCCTATCCTGTATCCTATCCTATCCTCTATCCTATCCTATCCTCTATCCTATCGTATCCTCTATCCTATCCTATCCTATCCTCTATCCTATCCTATCCTCTATCCTATCCTATCCTCTATCCTATCCTATCCTCTATCCTATCCTATCCTGTATCGTATCCTATCCTCTATCCTATCCTATCCTCTTACCTATCCAATGCCCTGTCCTATTCTCTATCCGATCCTATCGTCAATACTATCCTATCCTCTATAATATCGTATCCTCTATCCTATCCAATCCTCTATCCTATAATATCATCTATCCTATCCTATCCTCTATCCTATAATATCATCTATCCTATCCTATCCTCTATCCTATCCTATCCCCTATAGTCTGCTCTATCCTATCCTATCCTCTATCCTATAGAATCCCCTATCCTCTCCTCTACCGTATTGTATCCTCTATAATATCGTATGCTGTATCATATTCTATCGTATACTATCCTCAAACCTATCCTATCCTCTATCCGATCATATCCTCTATCCTATCCTATCCTATCCTCTATAATATCGTATCCTTTATCCCATCCTATCCTCTATCCTATCCTATCCTCTATCCTATCCTATCCTCTATCCTATCCTATCCTCTATCCTATCCTATCGTCTATCATATCCTATCGTCTATCCTATCCTATCCTCTATCCTATCCTATCGTCTATCATATCCTATCGTCTATCCTATCCTATCCTCTATTATATCCTATCCTCTATCCTATCCTATCCTCTATCCTATCCTATCCTCTATCCTATACTATCCTCTATCCTATCCTATCCTCTATTATATCCTATCCTCTATCCTATCCTATCCTCTATCCTATCCTATCCTCTATCCTATACTATCCTCTATCCTATCCTATCCTCTATCCTATTCTATCCTCTAGCCTATCCTATCCTCTATCCTATCCTATCCTCTAGCCTATCCTATCCTCTATCCTATCCTATCGTCTATCCTATCCTATCCTCTATAATATCGTATCCTCTATCCTATCCTATCCTCTATCCTATCCTATCCTCTATCCTATCCTATCCTCTATCCTATCCTATCCTCTATCCTATTCTATCCTCTATCCTATCCTATCCTCTATCCTATCCTATCCTCTATCCTATCCTATCCTCTATCCTATCCTATCCTCTATCCTATCCTATCCACTATCCTATCCTATCCTCTATCCGATCATATCCTCTATCCTATCCTATCCTATCCTGTATAATATCGTATCCTTTATCCCATCCCATCCTCTATCCTATCCTATACTCTATCCTATCCTATCCTCTATCCTATCCTATCCTCTATCCTATCCTATCGTCTATCATATCCTATCGTCTATCCTATCCTATCCTCTATTATATCCTATCCTCTATCCTATCCTATCCTCTATCCTATACTATCCTCTATCCTATCCTATCCTCTATCCTATCCTATCCTCTTGCCTATCCTATCCTCTATCCTATCCTATCCTCTATCCTATCCTATCCTCTATCCTATCCTATCCTCTTACCTATCCAATGCCCTGTCCTATTCTCTATCCGATCCTATCGTCAATACTATCCTATCCTCTATAATATCGTATCCTCTATCCTATCCAATCCTCTATCCTATAATATCATCTATCCTATCCTATCCTCTATCCTATCCTATCCTGTATCGTATCCTATCCTCTATCCTATCCTATCCTCTTACCTATCCAATGCCCTGTCCTATTCTCTATCCGATCCTATCGTCAATACTATCCTATCCTCTATAATATCGTATCCTCTATCCTATCCAATCCTCTATCCTATAATATCATCTATCCTATCCTATCCTCTATCCTATAATATCATCTATCCTATCCTATCCTCTATCCTATCCTATCCCCTATAGTCTGCTCTATCCTATCCTATCCTCTATCCTATAGAATCCCCTATCCTCTCCTCTACCGTATTGTATCCTCTATAATATCGTATGCTGTATCATATTCTATCGTATACTATCCTCAAACCTATCCTATCCTCTATCCGATCATATCCTCTATCCTATCCTATCCTATCCTCTATAATATCGTATCCTTTATCCCATCCTATCCTCTATCCTATCCTATCCTCTATCCTATCCTATCCTCTATCCTATCGTATCCTCTATCCTATCCTATCGTCTATCATATCCTATCGTCTATCCTATCCTATCCTCTATCCTATCCTATCGTCTATCATATCCTATCGTCTATCCTATCCTATCCTCTATTATATCCTATCCTCTATCCTATCCTATCCTCTATCCTATCCTATCCTCTATCCTATACTATCCTCTATCCTATCCTATCCTCTATTATATCCTATCCTCTATCCTATCCTATCCTCTATCCTATCCTATCCTCTATCCTATACTATCCTCTATCCTATCCTATCCTCTATCCTATTCTATCCTCTAGCCTATCCTATCCTCTATCCTATCCTATCCTCTAGCCTATCCTATCCTCTATCCTATCCTATCGTCTATCCTATCCTATCCTCTATAATATCGTATCCTCTATCCTATCCTATCCTCTATCCTATCCTATCCTCTATCCTATCCTATCCTCTATCCTATCCTATCCTCTATCCTATCCTATCCTCTATCCTATCCTATCCTCTATCCTATCCTATCCTCTATCCTATCCTATCCTCTATCCTATCCTATCCACTATCCTATCCTATCCTCTATCCGATCATATCCTCTATCCTATCCTATCCTATCCTGTATAATATCGTATCCTTTATCCCATCCCATCCTCTATCCTATCCTATCCTCTATCCTATCCTATCCTCTATCCTATCCTATCCTCTATCCTATCCTATCGTCTATCATATCCTATCGTCTATCCTATCCTATCCTCTATTATATCCTATCCTCTATCCTATCCTATCCTCTATCCTATACTATCCTCTATCCTATCCTATCCTCTATCCTATCCTATCCTCTTGCCTATCCTATCCTCTATACTATCCTATCCTGTATCCTATCCTATCCTCTATCCTATCCTATCCTCTATCCTATCGTATCCTCTATCCTATCCTATCCTATCCTCTATCCTATCCTATCCTCTATCCTATCCTATCCTCTATCCTATCCTATCCTCTATCCTATCCTATCCTCTATCCTATCCTATCCTCTATCCTATCCTATCCTCTTACCTATCCAATGCCCTGTCCTATTCTCTATCCGATCCTATCGTCAATACTATCCTATCCTCTATAATATCGTATCCTCTATCCTATCCAATCCTCTATCCTATAATATCATCTATCCTATCCTATCCTCTATCCTATAATATCATCTATCCTATCCTATCCTCTATCCTATCCTATCCCCTATAGTCTGCTCTATCCTATCCTATCCTCTATCCTATAGAATCCCCTATCCTCTCCTCTACCGTATTGTATCCTCTATAATATCGTATGCTCTATCCTATCCTATCCTCTATCCTATAGAATCCCCTATCCTCTCCTCTACCGTATTGTATCCTCTATAATATCGTATGCTGTATCATATTCTATCGTATACTATCCTCAAACCTATCCTATCCTCTATCCGATCATATCCTCTATCCTATCCTATCCTATCCTCTATAATATCGTATCCTTTATCCCATCCTATCCTCTATCCTATCCTATCCTCTATCCTATCCTATCCTCTATCCTATCCTATCCTCTATCCTATCCTATCGTCTATCATATCCTATCGTCTATCCTACCCTATCCTCTATCCTATCCTATCCTCTATCCTATCCTATCGTCTATCATATCCTATCGTCTATCCTATCCTATCCTCTATTATATCCTATCCTCTATCCTATCCTATCCTCTATCCTATCCTATCCTCTATCCTATACTATCCTCTATCCTATCCTATCCTCTATTATATCCTATCCTCTATCCTATCCTATCCTCTATCCTATCCTATCCTCTATCCTATACTATCCTCTATCCTATCCTATCCTCTATCCTATCCTATCCTCTAGCCTATCCTATCCTCTATCCTATCCTATCCTCTAGCCTATCCTATCCTCTATCCTATCCTATCGTCTATCCTATCCTATCCTCTATAATATCGTATCCTCTATCCTATCCTATCCTCTATCCTATAACATCATCTATCCTATCCTATCCTCTATCCTATCCTATACTCTATCCTATCCTATCCTCTACCCTATCCTATCCTCTATCCTATCCAATCCTATATCATATCCTCTATCCTATCTTATCCCATCCAATATCCTATCCTATCCTCTATCCTATCCTATCCTCTATCCTATACTATCCTCTATCCTATCCTATCCTCTATTATATCCTATCCTCTATCCTATCCTATCCTCTATCCTATCCTATCCTCTATCCTATACTATCCTCTATCCTATCCTATCCTCTATCCTATTCTATCCTCTAGCCTATCCTATCCTCTATCCTATCCTATCCTCTAGCCTATCCTATCCTCTATCCTATCCTATCGTCTATCCTATCCTATCCTCTATAATATCGTATCCTCTATCCTATCCTATCCTCTATCCTATCCTATCCTCTATCCTATCCTATCCTCTATCCTATCCTATCCTCTATCCTATCCTATCCTCTATCCTATCCTATCCTCTATCCTATCCTATCCTCTATCCTATCCTATCCTCTATCCTATCCTATCCTCTATCCTATCCTATCCTCTATCCTATCCTATCCACTATCCTATCCTATCCTCTATCCGATCATATCCTCTATCCTATCCTATCCTATCCTGTATAATATCGTATCCTTTATCCCATCCCATCCTCTATCCTATCCTATACTCTATCCTATCCTATCCTCTATCCTATCCTATCCTCTATCCTATCCTATCCTCTATCCTATCCTATCCTCTTGCCTATCCTATCCTCTATACTATCCTATCCTGTATCCTATCCTATCCTCTATCCTATCCTATCCTCTATCCTATCGTATCCTCTATCCTATCCTATCCTATCCTCTATCCTATCCTATCCTCTATCCTATCCTATCCTCTATCCTATCCTATCCTCTATCCTATCCTATCCTCTATCCTATCCTATCCTCTTACCTATCCAATGCCCTGTCCTATTCTCTATCCGATCCTATCGTCAATACTATCCTATCCTCTATAATATCGTATCCTCTATCCTATCCAATCCTCTATCCTATAATATCATCTATCCTATCCTATCCTCTATCCTATAATATCATCTATCCTATCCTATCCTCTATCCTATCCTATCCCCTATAGTCTGCTCTATCCTATCCTATCCTCTATCCTATAGAATCCCCTATCCTCTCCTCTACCGTATTGTATCCTCTATAATATCGTATGCTCTATCCTATCCTATCCTCTATCCTATAGAATCCCCTATCCTCTCCTCTACCGTATTGTATCCTCTATAATATCGTATGCTGTATCATATTCTATCGTATACTATCCTCAAACCTATCCTATCCTCTATCCGATCATATCCTCTATCCTATCCTATCCTATCCTCTATAATATCGTATCCTTTATCCCATCCTATCCTCTATCCTATCCTATCCTCTATCCTATCCTATCCTCTATCCTATCCTATCGTCTATCATATCCTATCGTCTATCCTACCCTATCCTCTATCCTATCCTATCCTCTATCCTATCCTATCGTCTATCATATCCTATCGTCTATCCTATCCTATCCTCTATTATATCCTATCCTCTATCCTATCCTATCCTCTATCCTATCCTATCCTCTATCCTATACTATCCTCTATCCTATCCTATCCTCTATTATATCCTATCCTCTATCCTATCCTATCCTCTATCCTATCCTATCCTCTATCCTATACTATCCTCTATCCTATCCTATCCTCTATAATATCGTATCTTCTATCCTATCCTATCCTCTCTCCTATAATATCATCTATCCTATCCTATGCTCTATCCTATCCTATCCTATCCTATCCTCTATCCTATCCTATCCTCTATCCTATCCTATCCTCTATCCTATCCTATCCACTATCCTATCCTATCCTCTATCCTATCCTATCCTCTATCCTATCCTATCGTCTATCCTATCCTATCCTCTATCCTAACCTATCCTCTATCCTATCCTATCCTCCATCCTATCCTATCCTCAATCCTATCCTATCCTCTATCCTATCCTATCCTCTATCCTATCCTATCCTCTATCCTATCCTATCCTGTATCGTATCCTATCCTCTATCCTATCCTATCCTCTATCCTATCCTATCCTCTAACCTATCCTATCCGCTATCCTATCCTCTATCCTATCCTATCCTCTATCCTATTCTATCCTTCTCTATTATCCTATCCTCTATCCTATCCTATCCTCTATCCTATCCTATCCTCTATCCTATCCTATCCTCTATCCTATCCTATACTCTATCCTATCCTATCGTCTATAATATCGTATCCTCTATCCTATCCTACCCACTTTCCTATAATATCATCTATCCAATCCTCTATCCTATCCTCTATCCTATCCTATCCTCTATCTTATCCTATCCTCTATCCTATCCTATCCTCTATCCTATCCCATTCTCTATCCTATCCTATCCTCTTTCCTATCCTATCCTCTATCCTATCCAATCCTATTTCGTATCCTCTATCCTATCCTATCCTCTATCCTATCCTTTTTTTTTTTTTTTTTTTTTTTAGGAGTATTTGTCTATATTCTTTAAATTGCAAATTCAAATTTCGTATAAAACCGCTGGTTTTAAATTGTTTCTCGCCTGTTAACAAATAGTTTCTGTTTTAATTTCGATTTCGCTTATGCTTCGCTCGCTTAAATTCTATCAGTTACTAAATATATTAATTCTTCGCTTCTATCTGAATACGATTTATTCTAATTTTTTCCTACATATCTAATCGCTCGCGGCTATCTATTGCTTAATTTATTAATTAATCTAAAGAGTATAATAGTCTATTTTAATTTATTACTATGCTAATACTACTATACTATATAATATACTAAGTACTAACTAATAAACTAAATAAACTAATCCTATTCTACGGTATTCTAATGTTATTCTAATTAAATTAAATTATCTCTAAAGTTACGCCTCGTCTCCTCTGGCTTGTATGGCCGAAGGAGAGGTATTACTAATTATAAAAAATTTTATTATGTTTTTCTACCTATGCTAAATTTTCGTTAATCTCTCCCTGTATATATCCCTATATTCTATACCTAATTTTAAACGCAAAAAACTCTTAAAAAACCCCTTTTTTGGCTTTGCGCCAAGAGCAAAGTGGCCTTTTTTGCCTGGTTTACCCCCTCTTTTTATTCCTTCTTCGTATAGGCCTGGACGTACCGGTCACTCGGCCTGTGCAAATTTTTCCCAAAAATCGTCTCCTTATCTAAGTAAAAGCCCGATTTTGGGTCAAAAAGTGGGGGTAGGCGGGTTTTTCCCCCACCACGGGGTCTCTTAAACCCCTCCCCACCCTTACTTCTTATCTTTTTATTTAAAAGGCCTCTACGTACTCAGTTTGTCTCGAGTTCATGGAAAATTAATTCGCCACCCGGTATAACCGTTTCTCCAACTTTGTCCAATCGGGCCGTTCGAGGGCTCGTTGGAAAGGTCTATCTGAATGCACTATCGTTATCGTATCTACTTTACTCTACCACTCTAAACACGCCTCTGTTTCCTCGTATCTCCGAACAGGGAGAGGGGATCGAAAAGTTTTCCCCACCCGGGAGAAATATCTCCCTTTTGGACCCTATCTACTCTACACCCCTTGTAAATACTACATATAAAATTTCAGATCAATCGGAGCATTTTCGGTGTTCCGCTATCTCTATTCGGGCTGTTATCCTTTTCTTTTATCTAGTAACGACTTACTCTTTTGCTCCGACCGACCCTTCGCACTTGTACTCCTCTCTCCTCAGGTCCCTTCCGGTATTTTTTCACAACGTTCAAGTCCTTTATATGTACACGATTTCCTAATTTCGACTATTTTATCAAATTATTCGAGGTATAAATCACTTATCGCGCGTTTATAGCTACTAATTAATTTTCTAATAGTCCAAATTATTCTCATTGTTCACTTATTTTCGGCACTTTAATCGCTGCTATTTTCGCGTCGTTAGTCTATTTTTGTCTATTTGTATTCTAATTATTTATTTATTTAATTCTCCAGTTTTTTCGCGTTAACCGCGTATATTGTTCACTGGGTATTAAATTTCTTATTATTTTCCAACTATATTCGGAACTCACGAGTATTTGTTTCAAAGTTCGCGTTTTTCGCGTGTAAATTCTCGCAGTAACTTCAGCTTCTGCTTTTTTATTTCACGATTCCCGGTAGTTATTAAATTCATACAATTATCACTGTATCTTTATTTAATACTCCGAAAAAGAAATTCAAAACTAAGCTATATCGTTAGAAATTCACTTTGTTCTATGCTCTTTCGAGGTTCGAATCGATCTCATCCTCTATCCTATCCTATCCTCTATCCTATCCAAACGTTTATCCTATCCTATCCTCTATCCTATCCTACCCCCAACCTATCCTATCCTCTATCCTATCCTCTATCCTATCCTATCCTCTATCCTATACTATCCTCTATCCTATCCTATCCTCTATCCTATCCTATCCTCTAGCCTATCCTATCCTCTATCCTATCCTATCCTGTATCCTATCCTATCCTCTATCCTATCCTATCCTCTATCCTATCCTATCCTCTATCCTATCCTATCCTCTATCCTATCCTATCCTCTATCCTATCCTATCCTCTATCCTACCCTATCCTCTATAATAACGTATCCTCTATCAGATCCCACCCTCTTTCCTATAATATCCTCTATCCTATCCAATCCTGTATCCTATCGTCTATCCCGTCCTATCCTCAATCCTATCCTATCCTGTATCCTATCATATCCTGTATTATATCCTATCCTCTATCCTATCCAATCCACTATCCTCTATCCTATCCTATCACCTATCCTATCCTATTCTGCATCCTATCCTATACTCTATCCTATCATATCCTCTATCGTCTCCTATCCGCTATCCTATCCAATCGCCTATCCTATCCTCTATCCTATCCTATTCTCTATCCTCTCCTCTATCCCGTCCTATCCTCAATCCTATCCTATCGACTATCC
Organism: Halictus rubicundus; assembly: GCF_050948215.1. Classification (NCBI taxonomy): domain Eukaryota; kingdom Metazoa; phylum Arthropoda; class Insecta; order Hymenoptera; family Halictidae; genus Halictus; species Halictus rubicundus. The sequence goes on from NW_027488789.1 coordinate 237,485, forward strand.
TATAATATCCTGTATTATATCCTATCCTCTATCCTATTCAATCCTATTTCCTATCCTCTATCCTATCCTATTCTCTATCCTATACTATCCTCTATCCTATCCTATCCTCTATCCTATTCTATCCTCTAGCCTATCCTATCCTCTATCCTATCCTATCCTGTATCCTATCCTATCCTCTATCCTATCCTATCGTCTATCATATCCTATCGTCTATCCTACCCTATCCTCTATTATATCCTATCCTCTATCCTATCCTATCCTCTATCCTATCCTATCCTCTATCCTATACTATCCTCTATCCTATCCTATCCTCTATCCTATCCTATCCTCTAGCATATCCTATCCTCTATCCTATCCTATCCTCTAGCATATCCTATCCTCTATCCTATCCTATCCTCTAGCCTATCCTATCCTCTATCCTATCCTATCGTCTATCCTATCCTATCCTCTATAATATCGTATCCTCTATCCTATCCTATCCTCTATCCTATAATATCATCTATCCTATCCTATCCTCTATCCTATCCTATCCTCTATCCTATCCTATCCTCTACCCTATCCTATCCTCTATCCGATCATATACTCTATCCTATCCTATCCTATCCTCTATAATATCGTATCCTTTATCCCATCCTATCCTCTATCCTATCCTATCCTCTATCCTATCCTATCCTCTATCCTATCCTATCCTCTATCCTATCCTATCCTCTATCCTATCCTATCGGCTATCATATCCTATCGTCTATCCTATCCTATCCTCTTTTATATCCTATCCTCTATCCTATCCTATCCTCTATCCTATACTATCCTCTATCCTATCCAATCCTCTATCCTATACTATCCTCTATCCTATCCTATCCTCTATCCTATCCTATCCTCTAGCCTATCCTATCCTCTATCCTATCCTATCCTCTAGCCTATCCTATCCTCTATCCTATCCTATCGTCTATCCTATCCTATCCTCTATAATATCGTATCCTCTATCCTATCCTATCCTCTATCCTATAATATCATCTATCCTATCCTATCCTCTATCCTATCCTATCCTCTATCCTATCCTATCCAATATCCTATCCTATCCTCTAACCTATCCTATCGTCTATAATATCGTATCCTCTATCCTATCCTACCCTCTTTCCTATAATATCATCTATCATATCCTCTATCCTATCCTATACTCTATCCTATCCTATCCTCTATAATATCGTATCTTCTATCCTATCCTATCCTCTCTCGTATAATATCATCTATCCTATCCTATCCTCTACCCTATCCTATCCTCTATCCTATCCAATCCTATATCCTATCCTCTATCCTATCTTATCCCATCCAATATCCTATCCTACCCTCTTTCCTATAATATCATCTATCATATCCTCTATCCTATCCTATACTCTATCCTATCCTATCCTCTATAATATCGTATCTTCTATCCTATCCTATCCTCTCTCGTATAATATCATCTATCCTATCCTATTCTCTATACTATCCTATCCTATCCTCTATCCTATGCTATCCTCTATCCTATCCTATCCTCTATCCTATCCTATCCTATCGTCTATCCTATCCTATCCTCTATCCTATCCTATCCTCTATCCCATCCTATCCTCTATCCTATCCTATCCTCTATCCTATCCTATCCACTATCCTATCCTATCCTCTATCCGATCATATCCTCTATCCTATCCTATCCTATCCTCTATAATATCGTATCCTTTATCCCATCCCATCCTCTGTCCTATCCTATCCTCTATCCTATCCTATCCTCTATTATATCCTATCCTCTATCCTATCCTATCCTCTATCCTATCCTATCCTCTATCCTATACTATCCTCTATCCTATCCTATCCTCTATCCTATCCTATCCTATCCTCTATCCTATCCTATCCTCTATCCTATCCTATCCTCTATCCTATCCTATCCTCTATCCTATCCTATCCTCTATCCTATCCTATCCTCTATCCTTTCCTATCCTCTATCAAATCCTATCCTCTATCCTATCCCATTCTCTATCCTATCCTATCCGCTTTCCTATCCTATTGTCTATCCTATCCTATCCTCTCTCCAATCCTATCCTCAATCCTCTTCTATCCTCTATCCTATCCTATCCTCTATCCTATCCTATCCTCTATCCTATCCTATCCTCTATCCTATCCTATCCTCTATCCTATCCTATCCTCTAACCTATCCTATCCTCTATCCTATCCTCTATCCTATCCTATCCTCTATCCTATTCTATCCTTCTCTATTATCCTATCCTCTATCCTATCCTATCCTCTATCCTATTCTATCCTTCTCTCCTATCCTATCCTCTCTCCTATCCTATCCTCTATCCTATTCTATCCTTCTCTATTATCCTATCCTCTATCCTATCCTATCCTCTATCCTATTCTATCCTTCTCTCCTATCCTATCCTCTATCCTATCCTATCCTCTATCCTATCCTATCCTCTATCCTATCCAAACTTTTATCTTATCCTATCCTCTATCCTATCCTATCTTCTATCCTATCTTCTATCCTATCCTATCCTCTATCCTATCCTATCCTATCCTCTATCCTATCCTATCCTCTATCCTATCCTATCCTCTATCCTATCCTATCCTCTATCCTATCCTATCCTCTATCCTATCCTATCCTCTATCCTATCCTATCCTCTATCCTATCCTATCCACTATCCTATCCTATCCTCTATCCTATCCTATCCTCTATCCTATACTATCCTCTATCCTATCCTATCCTCTATCCTATCCTATCCTATCCTCTATCCTATCCTATCCTCTATCCTATTCTATCCTTCTCTATTATCCTATCCTCTATCCTATCGTATCCTCTATCCTATCCAATCCTCTATCCTATCCTCTATCCTATCCTATCCTCTAACTTATCCTATCCTCTATCCTATCCTATCCTCTATCCTATCCTATCCTCTATCCTATCCTATCCTCTATCCTATCCTATCCTCTATCCTATCCTATCCTCTATCCTATCCTATCCTCTATCCTATCCTATCCTCTATCCTATCCTATCCTCTATCCTATCCTATCCTGTATTATATCCTATCCTCTATCGTATCCTAGCCTCTAACATATCCTATCCTCAATCCTATGCTATCCTCTATCCTATCCAATCCTCTATCCCATCCGATCCTCTATCTTTCCCTATCCTCTATAATAACGTATCCTCTATCAGATCCCACCCTCTTTCCTATAATATCATCTATCATATCCTCTATCCTATCCTATACTCTATCCTATCCTATCCTCTATAATATCGTATCTTCTATCCTATCCTATCCTCTCTCCTATAATATCATCTATCCTATCCTATGCTCTATCCTATCCTATCCTATCCTCTATCCTATCCTATCCTCCATCCTATCCTATCCTCTATCCTATCCTATCCTCTATCCTATCCTATCCTCTATCCTATCCTATCCTGTATTATATCCTATCCTCTATCGTATCCTAGCCTCTAACATATCCTATCCTCAATCCTATGCTATCCTCTATCCTATCCAATCCTCTATCCCATCCGATCCTCTATCTTTCCCTATCCTCTATAATAACGTATCCTCTATCAGATCCCACCCTCTTTCCTATAATATCATCTATCATATCCTCTATCCTATCCTATACTCTATCCTATCCTATCCTCTATAATATCGTATCTAATATCCTATCCTATCCTCTCTCCTATAATATCATCTATCCTATCCCATTCTCTATCCTATCCTATCCTCTTTCCTATCCTATTGTCTATCCTATCCTATCCTTTATCCTATCCTATCCTCTCACCAATCCTATCCTCAATCCTATCCTATCCTCTATCCTATCCTATCCTCTATCCTATGCTATCCTCTATCCTATCCTATCCTCTATCCTATCCTATCCTCTATCCTATTATATCCTCTATCTTATCCTATCCTCTATCCTATCCTATCGTCTATCCTATCCCATTCTCTATCCTATCCTATCCTCTTTCCTATCCTATCCTCTATCCTATCCAATCCTATTTCGTATCCTCTATCCTATCCTATCCTCTATCCTATCCTATCCTCTATCCTATCCAAACCTTTATCCTATCCTATCCTCTATCCTATCCTATCCCCTATCCTATCCTATCCTCTATCCTATCCTCTAACCTATCCTCTATCCTATACTACCCTCTATCCTATCCTATCCTCTATCCTATCCTATCCTATCCTGTATCCTATCCTATCCTCTATCCTATCCTATCCTCTATCCTATCCTATCCTCTATCCTATCCTATCCTCTATCCTATCCTATCCTCTATCCTATCCCATTCTCTATCCTATCCTATCCTCTTTCCTATCCTATTGTCTATCCTATCCTATCCTTTATCCTATCCTATCCTCTCACCAATCCTATCCTCAATCCTATCCTATCCTCTATCCTATCCTATCCTCTATCCTATCCTATCCTCTATCCTATCCTATCCTCTATCCTATCCTATCCTCTATCCTATCCTATCCTCTATCCTATCCTATACTCTAACCTATCCTATCCTCTATCCTATCCTCTATCCTATCCTATCCTCTATCCTATTCTATCCTTCTCTATTATCCTATCCTCTATCCTATCCTGTCCTCTATCCTATTCTATCCTTCTCTCCTATCCTATCCTCTATCCTATCCTATCCTCTATCCTATCGTATCCTCTATCCTATCTTATCCTCTGTCCTATCCTATCCTCTATCCTATCCTATCCTCTATCCTATCCTATCCTCTATCCTATCCTATCCTCTATCCTATCCTATCCTCTATCTTATCCTATCCTCTATCCTATCCTACCCTCTATCCTATCCCATTCTCTATCCTATCCTATCCTCTTTCCTATCCTATCCTCTATCCTATCCAATCCTATTTCGTATCCTCTATCCTATCCTATCCTCTATCCTATCCTATCCTCTATCCTATCCAAACCTTTATCCTATCCTATCCTCTATCCTATCCTATCCCCTATCCTATCCTATCCTCTATCCTATCCTATCCTCTATCCTATCCTATCCTATCCTATCCTATCCTCTATCCTATCCTATCCTCTATCCTATCCTATCCTCTATCCTATCCTATCCTCTATCCTATAGAATCCCCTATCCTCTCCTCTACCGTATTGTATCCTCTATAATATCGTATCCTCTATCATATTCTATCGTATACTATCCTCAAACCTATCCTATCCTCTATCCGATCATATCCTCTATCCTATCCTATCCTATCCTCTATTATATCCTATCCTCTATCCTATCCTATCCTCTATCATATCCTATCCTCTATCCTATCCTATCCTCTATCCTATCCTATTCTCTATCCTATCCTATCCTATCCTCTATCGTATCCTATCCTCTATCCTATCCAATCCTATATCCTATTCTCTATCCTATCCTATCCTCTATCGTATCCTATCCCCTATCCTATCCTATCCTCTATCCTATTCTATCCTCTATCCTATCCTATCCTCTATCGTCTCCTGACCTCTATACTATCCAATCCCCTATCCTATCCAATCCTCTATCCTACCCTTTCCGCTATGCTATCCTATCCTCTATAATATCGTATCCTCTGTCCTATCCTTCCTCTATCCCACAATATCATCTATCCTATCCTATCCTCTATCCTATCCTATCCTATCCTCTATCCTATCCTATCCTCTATAATATGCTATCCTCTATCCTATCCTATCCTCTATCCTATCCTATCCTCTATCCTATCCTATCCTCTATCCTATCCTATCCTCTATCCTATCCTATCCTCCATCCTATCCTATCCGCTATCCTATGCAATCCTCTATCCTATAATATCCTCTATAGTCTCCAATCCTCTATCCTATCCTCTATCCTATCTTCTATACTATCCTATCCTCTATAAGATCGTATTCTCTATAATATCGTATCCTCCATCGTATCCAATCCTCTTTCCTATAATATCATTTATCCTATCCTGTTCTCTATCCTATCCGATCCTCTATCCTATCCAATCCCCTATCCTATCCTCTATCGTATCCTATCCTCTATCCTATCCAATCCTATATCCTATCCTCTATCCTATCCGATCCTCTATCCTATCCAATCCCCTATCCTATCCTCTATCTTATCCTATCCTATCCTCTATCCTATTCGATCCTCTATCATATCCTATCCTCTTTCCTATAATATCCTCTATGCTATCCTATCCTCAACCCTATCCTATCCTCATTCCTATCCTCTACTCCATCCTATCCTATCCGCTATCCTATCCGCTATCCTATCCTATCCTCTATCCTGTCCAATCCTCTATCCTATCCGATCCTCTATCCTATCCTATCCTCTAAATATCGTATCCTCTATCATATCCTATCCTCTATCCTATCCAATCCCCTATCCTATCCTATCCTCTATCCTATCCAATCCCCTATCCTATTCTCTATCCTATCCAATACTCGATCCAATTCTATCATCTATAATATCGTATCCTCTATCCTATCCTATCCTCTATCCTATCGAATACCCTATCCTATCCTCTATCATATCCTATCCTCTATCATATCCAATCCTATATCCTATCCTCAATCCCATCCTATCCTCTGTCCTATCCTCTATCCTATCCTCAATCTTATCCTATCCTCTATCCTATCATATCCTGTTTTATATCCCATCGTCTATTCTATCCTATCCTAGCCTCTAACCTATCCTATCCTCTATCCTATCCAATCCCCTATCCCATCCTCTATCGTATCCTATCCTCTATCCTATCCAATGCTGTATCCTATCCTCTATCCCATTCTATCCTCTATCCTATCCTATCCTCTATCCTATGCTATCCTCTATCCTATCCTATCCTCTATCCTATCCTATCCTCTACCCTATCCTATCCTCTATCCCATCCTGTCCTCTATCCTATAATATCATCTATCCTATCCTATTCTCTATCCTATCCTATCCTATCCTCTACCGTATCCTATCCTGTATCCGATCCAATCCCCTATCGTATCCTCTATCCTATCCTATTCTCTATCCTATATTATATCCTATCGTATCCTCTATCCTATCCAATCCTCTATCCTATCCTCTATCCTATCCTATCCTCTAACTTATCCTATCCGCTATCCTATCTTATCGTCTGTCCTATTCTATACTCTATCCTATCCTTTCCGCCATCCTATCCTATCCTGTCCTCTATCGAATCCTATCCTCTATCCTATCCAATCCCCTATCCTATCCTCTATCCGATCCTATCCTCTATCCTATCCTATCCTCTATCCTATCCAATCCCCTATCCTATTCTCTATCCTATCCAATACTCGATCCAATTCTATCATCTATAATATCGTATCCTCTATCCTATCCTATCCTCTATCCTATCGAATACCCTATCCTATCCTCTATCATATCCTATCCTCTATCATATCCAATCCTATATCCTATCCTCAATCCCATCCTATCCTCTGTCCTATCCTCTATCCTATCCTCAATCTTATCCTATCCTCTATCCTATCATATCCTGTTTTATATCCCATCGTCTATTCTATCCTATCCTAGCCTCTAACCTATCCTATCCTCTATCCTATCCAATCCCCTATCCCATCCTCTATCGTATCCTATCCTCTATCCTATCCAATGCTGTATCCTATCCTCTATCCCATTCTATACTCTATCCTATCCAACCCCCTATCCCATCCTCTATCGTATCCTATCGTCTATCCTATCCAATCCCCTATCCTATCCTATCCTCTATCCTATCCAATCCCCTATCCTATTCTCTATCCTATCCAATACACCATCCTATTCTATCATCTATAATATCGTATCCTCTATCCTATCCTATCCTCTACCCTATCCTATCCTCTATCCTATCCTATCCTCTATCCTATCCTATCCAGTATCCTATCCTATCCTCTATCCTATCCTATCCTCTATAAGATCGTATTCTCTATAATATCGTATCCTCCATCGTATCCTATCCTCTTTCCTATAATATCATCTATCCTATCCTGTTCTCTATCCTATACTATCCTCTATCCTATCCAATCCTATATCGTATCCTCTATCCTATCCTATCCTCTATCCTATCCTATCCTCTATCCTATCCTATCCTCTATCCTATCCTATCCCATCCTATATCCTATCCTCTATCCTATCCTATCCTATCCTCTATCCTATCCTATCCTCTATCCTATCCTATCCTCTATCCTATCCCATCGACTATCGTCTGCTATATCCTATCCTCTATCCTATTATATCAACTATCGTCTGCTATATCCTATCCCATCTACTATCCTATCCTATCCTCAATCCTATCCTATACTCCATCCTATCCTATCCGCTATCCTATACTATCCTCTATCATATCCTATCCTCTATCCTATCCTATCCTATCCTCTATCCTATCCTATCCTCTATCCTATCATATCCTATCCTATCCTCTATCCTATCCAATCCCCTATCCTATCCTCTATCCTATCCTATCCTCTATCCTATCCTATACTCTATCCTAACCTATCCTTTATCCTATCCTATCCTCTCTCCAATCCTATCCTCAATAGTATCCTATCCACAATCCTATCCTATCCTCTATCCTATCCTATGCTCTATCCTATCGTATCCTCAATCCTATCATATCCTCCATCCTAACCTATTCTCTATCCTATCATATCCTGTATTATATCCAATTCCCTCTCCTATCCTCTATCCTATCCTATTCTCAATCCTATCCTATCCTCTTTCCTATCCTATTCTCTATCCTATCCTATCCTTTATCCTATCCTATCCTCTCTCCAATCCTATCCTCAATCCTATCCTATCCACAATCCTATCCTATCCTCTATCCTATCCTAGGCTCTATCCTATCGTATCGTCAATCCTATCATATCCTCCATCCTATGCTATTCTCTATCCTACCATATCCTGTATTATATCCAATTCCCTCTCCTATCCACTATCCTATCCTATTCTCAATCCTATCCTATCCTCTATCCTATCCTATACTCTATCCTATCCTATTCTCTATCTTATCCTATCATCTTAGCTATCCTATTCTCTATCCTATCCTATCCTTTATCCTATCCTATCCTCTCTCCAATCCTATCCTCAATCCTATCCTATCCACAATCCTATCCTATCCTCTATCCTATCCTATCCTCTATCCTATCCTATCCTATGCTCTATCCTATCCTATCCTCAATCCTATCCTATCCTCTATACTATCCTATCCCATCCTATATCCTATCCTCTATCCTATCCTATCCTATCCTCTATCCTATGCTATCCTCTATCCTATCTTATCCTCTATCCTATCCTATACTCTATCCTATCCTATCGTCTATAATATCGGATCCTCTATCCTATCCTATCCTCTATCCTATCTAAACCCCTATCCTATCCTATCCTCTATCCTATCCTATCCCCTATCCTATCCTATCCTCTATCCTATCCTATCCCATCTATTATCGTATCCTCTATAATATCGTATCCGCTATCCTATCCTATGCTCTATCCTATAATATCATCTATCCTATCCTATTCTCTATCCTACCCTATCCTCCATCCTATCCTATCCTCTATCGTCTCCTATCCTCTATCCTACCCCATCCTCTATCCTATCCTATTCTCTATCCTATCCTCTCTCCTATCCTATCCTCTATCCTATCCTATCCTTTATAATATCGTATCCTCTATCATATTCTATCCTCTATCCTATAATATCATCTAATCCTATCCTATTCTCTATCCTATCCTATCCTCTATCCTATCCCATCGACTATCGTCTGCTATATCCTATCCTCTATCCTATCCTATCAACTATCGTCTGCTATATCCTATACTATCTACTATCCGATCCTATCCTCAATCCTATCCTAACCTCTATCGCCTGCTCTATCCTATCCTGAATCCTATAATATACTCCATCCTATCCTATCCGCTATCCTATACTATCCTCTATCATGTCCTATCCTCTATCCTATCCTATCCTATCCTCTATCCTATCCTATCCTCTATCCTATCATATCCTATCCTATCCTCTATCCTATCCAATCCCCTATCCTATCCTCTATCCTATCCTATCCTCTATCCTATCCTATTCTCTATCCTAACCTATCCTTTATCCTATCCTATCCTCTCTCCTATCCTATCCTCAATCCTACCCTATCCTGTATCCTATACTATCCTCTATCCTATCCTATCCTCTATCCTATCGTATCCTCTATCCTACCATATCCTCTATCCAATCCTATTCTCTATCCCATATTCTATTACATCCTATCCTCTATCCTATCATATCCTGTATTATATCCAATCCTCTATCCTATCCGATCCTCTATCCTACCCTATCCTCTATAATAACGTACCCTCTATCATATCCCGCCCTCTTTCCTATAATATCCTCTATCCTATCCAATCCTCTATCCTATCCTCTATCCTATCCTATCCTCTATCCTATCCTATTCTCTATCCTAACCTATCCTTTATCCTATCCTATCCTCTCTCCTATCCTATCCTCAATCCTACCCTATCCTGTATCCTATACTATCCTCTATCCTATCCTATCCTCTATCCTATCGTATCCTCTATCCTACCATATCCTCTATCCAATCCTATTCTCTATCCCATATTCTATTACATCCTATCCTCTATCCTATCATATCCTGTATTATATCCAATCCTCTATCCTATCCGATCCTCTATCCTACCCTATCCTCTATAATAACGTACCCTCTATCATATCCCGCCCTCTTTCCTATAATATCCTCTATCCTATCCAATCCTCTATCCTATCGTCTATCCCGTCCTATCCTCAATCCTATCCTATCCTCTATCCTACCATATCCTGTATTATATCCTATTCTCTATCCTATCCTATCCTCTTTTCTATCCTATACTCTATCCTATCCTATCCTTTATCCTATCCTACCCTCTCTCCAATCCTATCCTCAATCCTATCCAATCCCCTATCCTCTATCCTATCATATCCTGTATTATATCCTATCCTCTATCGTATCCTAGCCTCTATCCTATCCTCTCCTCAATCCTATGCTATCCTCTATCCTATCCAATCCCCTATCCTCTATCCTATCCTATCACCTATCCTATCCTATTCTCCATCCTATCCTATACTCTATCCTATCATATCAATCTATCGTCTCCTATCCTCTATCCTATCCAATCCCCTAGCCTATCCTCTATCCTATCCTATTATCTATCCTCTCCTCTATCCCGTCCTATCCTCAATCCTATCCTATCCTCTATCCTATAATATCCTGTATTATATCCTATCCTCTATTCTATCCAATCCTATTTCCTATCCTCTAAATATCGTATCCTCTATCATATCCTATCCTCTATCCTATCCAATCCCCTATCCTATCCTATCCTCTATCCTATCCAATCCCCTATCCTATTCTCTATCCTATCCAATACTCGATCCTATTCTATCATCTATAATATCGTATCCTCTATCCTATCCTATCCTCTATCCTATCCAATAACCTATCCTATCCTCTATCATATCCTATCCTCTATCATATCCAATCCTATATCCTATCCTCAATCCCTTCCTATCCTCTATCCTATCCATTCCTATATCCTATCCTCTATCCTATCCTCAATCTAATCCTATCCTCTATCCCATCATATCCTGTTTTATATCCCATCCTCTATCCTATCCTATCCTAGCCTCTAACCTATCCTATCCTCAATCCTGTCCTATCCTCTATCCTATCCTATCCTCTATCCTATCCTATTCTCTATCCTATCCTATCCTCTTTCCTATCCTATTCTCTATCCTATCCTACCCTTTATCCTATCCTATCCTCTCTCCAATCCTATCCTCAATCCTATCCAATCCCCTATCCTCTATCCTATCATATCCTGTATTATATCCTATCCTCTATCGTATCCTAGCCTCTATCCTATCCTCTCCTCAATCCTATGCTATCGTCTATCCTATCCAATCGTCTATCCTATCCGATTCTCAATCCTACCCTATCCTCTATAATAACGTATCCTCTATCAGATCCCACCCTCTTTCCTATAATATCCTCTATCCTATCCAATCCTCTATCCTATCGTCTATCCCGTCCTATCCTCAATCCTATCCTATCCTCTATCCTATCATATGCTGTATTATATCCTATCCACTATCCTATCCTCTATGCTATCCAATCCCCTATCCTCTATCCTATCCTATCACCTATCCTATCCTATTCTCCATCCTATCCTATACTCTATGCTATCATATCAATCTATCGTCTCCTATCATCTATCCTATCCAATCCCCTAGCCTATCCTCTATCCTATCCTATTCTGTATCCTCTCCTCTATCCCGTCCTATCCTCAATCCTATCCTATCCTCTATCCCATAATATCCTGTATTATATCCTATCCTCTATCCTATCCAAACCTATTTCCTATCCTCTATCCTATCCTATCCTCTATCCTATCCAAACCTATTTCCTATCCTCTATCCTATCCTATCCTCTATCCTATCCTATCCTCTATCCTATCCTATCCTATATCCTATCCTATCCTATATCCTATCCTATCCTCTATAATAACGTATCCGCTATCAGATCCCACCCTCTTTCCTATAATATCCTCTATCCTATCCAATCCTCTATCCTATCGTCTACCGTATTGTATCCTCTATAATATCGTATCCTCTATCATATTCTATCCTATAATATCCTCAAACCTATCCTATCCTCTATCCGATCATATCCTCTATCCTATCCTATCCTCTATCCTATCCTATCCTCTACCCTACCCTATCCTCTATAATAACGTATCCGCTATCAGATCCCACCCTCTTTCCTATAATATCCTCTATCCTATCCAATCCTCTATCCTATCGTCTATCCCGTCCTATCCTCAATCCTATCCTATCCTCTATCCTATCATATGCTGTATTATATCCTATCCTCTATGCTATCCAATCCCCTATGCTCTATCCTATCCTATCACCTATCCTATCCTATTCTCCATCCTATCCTATACTCTATGCTATCATATCAATCTATCGTCTCCTATCATCCATCCTATCCAATCCCCTAGCCTATCCTCTATCCTATCCTATCCTCTATCCTATCCTATCCTCTATCCTATCCTATCCTATATCGTATCCTATCCTCTATTCTATCCAATCCCCTATCCTATCCTCTATCCAATCCTATCCTCTATCCTATCCTATCCTCTATAATTTCGTATCCTCTATCCTATCCTATCCTCTATCCTATCCTATCCTCTATCCTATAGAATCCCCTATCCTATCCTCTACCGTATTGTATCCTCTATAATATCGTATCCTCTATCATATTCTATCCTATAATATCCTCAAACCTATCCTATCCTCTATCCGATCATATCCTCTATCCTATCCTATCCTCTATCCTATCCTATCCTCTATAATATCGTATCTTCTATCCTATCCTATCCTCTCTCCTATAATATCATCTATCCTATCCTATTCTCTATCCTATCCTATCCTATCCTCTATCCTATCCTATGCTCTATCCTATCCTATCCTCTATCCTATCCTATCCTCTATCCTATCCTATCCTCTATCCTATCCTCTATCCTATCCTATCCTCTATCCTATCCTATACTCTATCCTACCCTATAATCTATCCTATAATATCATCTATCCTATCCTATCCTCTATCCTATCCTATCCTCTATCCTATCCTATCCTCTATCCTATCCTATCCTCTATCCTATCCTATCCTCTATCCTATCCTATCCTCTATCCTATCCTATCCTCTATCCTATCCTCTATCCTATACTCTATCCTATCCTATCCTCTATCCTATCCTATACTCTATCCTACCCTATCCTCTATCCTATAATATCATCTATCCTATCCTATTCCCTATCCTCTCCTCTATCCCGTCCTATCCTCAATCCTATCCTATCCTCTAACCCATAATATCCTGTATTATATCCTATCCTCTATCCTATCCAATCCTATTTCCTATCCTCTATCCTATCCTATCCTCTATCCTATCCTATCCTCTATCCTATCCTATCCTCTATTCTATCCAATCCCCTATCCTATCCTCTATCCAATCCTATCCTCTATCCTATCCTATCCTCTATAATTTCGTATCCTCTATCCTATCCTATCCTCTAGACTATCCTATCCACTATAATATCGTATCTTCTATCCTATCCTATCCTCTCTCCTATAATATCATCTATCCTATCCTATTCTCTATCCTATCCTATCCTATCCTCTATCCTATCCACACCACTATATTATCCTATCCTCTATCCTATCCTATCCACCATCCTATCCTATCCTCAATCCTATCCCATACTCCATCCTATCCTATCCGCTATCCTATACTATCCTCTATCCTATCCTATCCTCTATCCTATCCTTTCCTCTATCCTATCGCATCCTCTATCCTAACCTATCCAATCCTATTTCCTATCCTCTATCCTATCCTATCCTCTATCCTATCCTATTCTCTATCCGATCCTATCGTCTATCCTATCCTATCCTCTATCCTATCCAATCCTCTAACCTATCCTCTATCCTATCCTATCCCATCCAATATCCTATCCTATCCTCTATCCTATCCTATACTCAATCCTATCCTATCATCTATAATATCGTATCCTCTATCCTATCCTATCCTCTATCCCATCCTATCCTCTATCCTATCCTATCCTCTATCCTATCCTATCCTCTATCCTATCCTATCCTATCCTATCCTCTATCCTATCCTATCCTCTATCCTATCCTATCCTCTATCCTATATTATCCTCTATCCTATCCTATCCTCTATCCTATCCTATCCTCTATCCTATCCAATGCCCTGTCCTATTCTCTATCCGATCCTATCGTCTATCCTATCCTATCCTCTATAATATCGTATCCTCTATCCTATCCTATCCTCTATCCTATCCAATCCTCTATCCTATCCTCTATCCTATCCTATCCCATCCCATATCCTATCCTATCCTCTATCCTATCCTATACTCTATCCTATCCTATCGTCTATAATATCGTATCCTCTATCCTATCCAATCCCCTATCCTATCCTCTATCCTATCCTATCCCATCCTATATCCTATCCTATCCTCTATCCTATCCTATCCTCTATCCTACCCGATCCTCTATCCTATCCTATCCTCTATCCTATCCCATGTTCTATCCTAGCCTATCCTGAATACTATCCTGTCCTCTATCATATCCTATCATCCATCCTTTCCTCTATCGTCTATCCTATACTATCCTCCATCCTATGCTATCATATCCTCTATACTACGGTACCCTCCATCTTCTATCGTATCATCTATCCTATCCTCCATCCTATCCTATCCTCTATCCAATCGTATCCTCAATCCTATCCTATCATCTATCCAATCGTATCCTCAATCCTCTTCTATCCTCTATCCTATCCTCTCCTATCATCTATCCTATCCTATCCTCTATCATATCCCATCATCCATCCTATCCTCTATCGTCTATCCTATCCTATCCTCTATCCCATCTTATCCTCTATCCTATCCTATCCTCCATCCTCTATCCTATACTCTATCCTATCCTATCCTCAATCCTATCGTATTCAATATAATATCCTATCCTCTATCCTATCCTATCCTCCATCCTACCCTATCCTCTATCATATCGTATCCTCTATCCTATCCTATCCTCTATCCTATAATATCCTATATCCTATCCTATCCTCTATCCTTTCCTATCCTGTATCCTATCCTATCCTCTATCCCATCCTATCCTCTATAATATCCTATCCTCCATTCTATCCTATCCTCTATCCTATCCTATCCTCTATCCTATCCTATCCTCTATACTATCCTATCCTCTATGCTATCCCATCGTCTATCATAACCTATCATACATCGCATCCTCTATCGTCATTCCTATCTTATTCTCTATCCTATCCTATCCTCTATCATATCTTATCCTCTATTCAATCCCATCCTCCATCCTATCCTCTCCGCCATCCTCTATCCTATACTCTATCCTATCCTTTATCCTATCCTATCCTGCATCCTCTATCCTATACTCTATCCTATCCTCTGTCCTATCCTATCCTCTATCCTATACTCTATCCTATCCTCCGTCCTATCCTATCCTCTATCCTATCCTCTATTCTATCCTATCCTCTATCCTTTCCTATCCTGTATCCTATCCTATCGTCTATCCAATAATATTCTCCATCCTATAATATCCGCTATCCAATCCTATCCTCAATCCTATTCTATCCTCTATCGTATCGTATACTCTATCCTATCCTATCCTCTATCCTTTCCTATCCTGTACCCTATCCTATCCTCTATCCTATCCTATCCTCTATACTATCCTATCCTCTATGCTATCCCATCGTCTATCATAACCTATCATAAATCGCATCCTCTATCGTCATTCCTATCTTATTCTCTATCCTATCCTATCCTCTATCATATCGTATCCTCTATCCGATCCAATCCCATATCATATCGTATCCTCTATCCTATCCTATCCTCCATCCTATCCTATCCTCTATCCTATCCTATGCTCTATCCTATCTTATCCTCTATTCTATCCCATCCTCCATCCTATCCTCTCCGCCATCCTCTATCCTATACTCTATCCTATCCTCTATCCTATCCTATCCTCTATCCTATCCTATCCTCTATCCTATCCTATCCTGCATCCTCTATCCTATACTCTATCCGATCCTCTGTCCTATCCTATCCTCTATCCTATACTCTATCCTATCCTCCGTCCTATCCTATCCTCTATCCTATCCTCTTTCCTATCCTATCCTCTTTCCTATCCTATTCTCTATCCTATCCTATCCTTTATCCTATCCTACCCTCTCTCCAATCCTATCCTCAATCCTATCCAATCCCCTATCCTCTATCCTATCATATCCTGTATTATATCCTATCCTCTATCGTATCCTAGCCTCTATCCTATCCTCTCCTCAATCCTATGCTATCCTCTATC
This sequence comes from Halictus rubicundus, assembly GCF_050948215.1. Lineage (NCBI taxonomy): Eukaryota > Metazoa > Arthropoda > Insecta > Hymenoptera > Halictidae > Halictus > Halictus rubicundus. The sequence goes on from NW_027488789.1 coordinate 254,437, forward strand.
CTATCCAATCGTCTATCCTATCCGATCCTCTATCCTACCCTATCCTCTATAATAACGTATCCGCTATCAGATCCCACCCTCTTTCCTATAATATCCTCTATCCTATCCAATCCTCTATCCTATCGTCTATCCCGTCCTATCCTCAATCCTATCCTATCCTCTATCCTATCATATGCTGTATTATATCCTGTCCACTATCCTATCCTCTATGCTATCCAATCCCCTATCCTCTATCCTATCCTATCACCTATCCTATCCTATTCTCCATTCTATCCTATACTCTATGCTATCATATCAATCTATCGTCTCCTATCATCTATCCTATCCAATCCCCTAGCCTATCCTCTATCCTATCCTATTCCCTATCCTCTCCTCTATCCCGTCCTATCCTCAATCCTATCCTATCCTCTAACCCATAATATCCTGTATTATATCCTATCCTCTATCCTATCCAATCCTATTTCCTATCCTCTATCCTATCCTATCCTCTATCCTATCCTATCCTCTATCCTATCCTATCCTCTATCCTATCCTATCCTCTATCCTATCCTATCCTATCCTATATCCTATCCTATCCTCTATTCTATCCAATCCCCTATCCTATCCTCTATCCAATCCTATCCTCTATCCTATCCTATCCTCTATAATTTCGTATCCTCTATCCTATCCTATCCTCTAGACTATCCTATCCACTATAATATCGTATCTTCTATCCTATCCTATCCTCTCTCCTATAATATCATCTATCCTATCCTATTCTCTATCCTATCCTATCCTATCCACTATCCTATCCTATCCTCTATCCTATTCTCTATAATATCGTATCCTCTATCCTATCCTATACTCTATCCTATCATATCCTCCATCCTATCCTATCCACTATCCTAAAATACCCTCTATCCTATCCTATCCACTATCCTATAATACCCTCTATCCTATCCTTTCCTCTATCCTACTCTATCCTCCATCCTATCCTCTACAATATCGTATCCTCTATCCTATCCTATCCTCTATCCTATAGTATCATCTATCCTATGCTATTCTCTATCCTATCCCATCCTCTGCCCTATCCTATCTTCTATCCTATCCTGTCCTCTATCCTGCAATATCATCTATCCTATCCTATTCTCTATCCTATCCTATCCTATCTTCTTCCGTCTCCTATCCTGTATCCGATCCAATCCCCTATCGCATCCTCTATCCTATTCTATACTCTATCCTATCCTTTCCGCCATCCTACCCTATCGTGTCCTCTATCAAATCCTATCCTCTATCCTATCCAATCCCCTATCCTATACTGTATCATATCCTATCATCTATCCTATCATATCCTCTATCCTATTCTATACTCTATCCTATCCTTTCCGCTATCCTATCCTATCCTCTATCCTATCCAATCCTCTATCCTATCCTATCGTCTATCCTATCCTATCCCCTATCCTATCCTCTATCCGACCCTATCATCTATCCTATCCTATCCTCTATCCTATCCTATCCTCTATCCTATCCTATCCTATCCTATCCTCTATCCTATCCTATCCTCTATCCTATCCTATCCTCTATCCTATCCTATCCTCTATCCTATCCTATCCTCTATCCAACCCAGCCTCTATCCTATCCTATCCTGTATCCTATCCTTTCCTGTATCCTATCCTATCCTGTATCCTATCCTATCCTATCCTCTATCCTATCCTATCCACTATCCTATCCTATCCTCTATTGTATCCTATCCTCTATCCTATCATATCCTCTATCCTATCCTATCCTCTATCCTATCCTATCCTCTATCCTATCCTATCCTCTATCCTATCCTCTATCCTATAATATCCTTAATCCTATCCTATTCTCCATGCTATCCTATCGTATCCTGTATCCTATCCCATCCTCTGCCCTATCCTATACTCTATCCTATCAAATCCTCTATCCTATCCTATCCACTATCCTATCCTATCCTCTATAATATCGTATCCTCTATCCTATCCTATACTCTATCCTATCATATCCTCCATCCTATCCTATCCACTATCCTAAAATACCCTCTATCCTATCCTATCCACTATCCTATAATACCCCCTATCCTATCCTTTCCTCTATCCTACTCTATCCTCTATATTATCCTCTATAATATCGTATCCTCTACCCTATCCTATCCTCTATCCTATAGTATCATCTATCCTATGCTATTCTCTATCCTATCCCATCCTCTGCCCTATCCTATACTCTATCCTATCCTGTCCTCTATCCTATCCTATCCTCTAGCCTATCCTATCCTCTATCCTATCCTATCCTCTATCCTATCCTATCCTCTATCCTATCCAATCCCCTATAATATACTCTGACATATCCTATCATATATCCTATCATATCATCTATCCTATTCTATACTCTATCCTATCCTTTCCGCTATCCTATCCTATCCCCTCGTCTATCCTATCCAATCCCCTATCCTATCCTCTATCTGTTCCTATCCTCTATCCTATCCTATCCTCTATCCTGTCATATCCTCTATCCTATCCTATCCTCTATCCTATAATACCCTCTATCCTATCCTTTGCTCTATCCTATTCTATCCTCTATCCTATCCTCTATAATATCGTATCCTCTATCCTATCCTATCCTCTATCCTATACTATCATCTATCCTTTGCTATTCTCTATCCTATCCCATCCTCTGCACTATCCTATACTCTATCCTATCATATCCTCTATCCTATCCTATCCACTATCCTATTCTCTATCCTATCATGTCCTCTATCCTATCCTATCCGATATCCTATCCTCAATCCTATCCTATCCTCTAACCTATCCTATCCTCTATCCTATCCTATCCTCTATCCTATCCTCTATCCTATCCTATCCTTAATCCTATCCTATACTCCATGCTATCCTATCTTCTATATTATCCTATCCTCTATTTTATCCTATCCTCAATCCTATTCTATCCTCTATCCTATCCTATCCTCAATCCTATCCTATCCCATCCTCTGCCCTATCCTATCCTCTATCCTATCCTGTCCTCTAACCTATATCATCCTCTATCTTATCCTATCCTCTATCCTATACTATCCTCTATCCCGTAATATCATCTCCACTATGCTATCCTCTACCCTATCCTATCCTCTGTCCCACCCTATCCTGTATCCTATCCTCTATCCTATCCTATCCTCTATCCTATCCTATCCTCTATCCTATCATGTCCTCTATCCTATCCTATCCTCTATCCTATCCTCAATCCTATCCTATCCTCGAACCTATCCTATCCTCTATCCTATCCTATCCTCTATCGTACCCTGTCCTATATCCTATCCAAACCTCTATCCTATCCGCTATCCTTTCCTATCCTCTATCCTATCCTATCCTCAATCCTATCCTATCTTCTATTCTATCCTATCCTCTATCCTGTCCTATCCTCTATCCTGTCCTATCCTCTATCCTATCCTATCCTCTATCCTGTCCTATCCACTATCTTATAATATCATCTATCCCATGCTATCCTCTACCCTATCCTACCCTATATCCTATCCTCTATCCTATCGTATCCTCTATCCTATCCCATACTCTGCCCTATCCTATACTCTATCCTATCATATGCTCTATCCTATCCTATCCACTATCCTATAATATCCTCTATCCTATACTATCCTCTACCCTATCCTATCCTCTATAATATCTTATCCTCTATCCTATACTATCCTCTACCCCCTAATATCATCTATCCTATGCTATCCTCTACCCTATCCTATCCTCTTTCCTACCCTTTCCTGTATCCTACCCTCTATCCTATCCTACCCTATATCCTATCCTATTCTCTATCCTATCCTATCGTCAATCCTATCCTATCTTCTATGCTATCCTATCCTCTATCCTATCCTCTATCCTATCCTATCCTCTATCCTGTCCTATCCTCTATCCTATCCTATCCTCTATCCTATCATATCCTCTATCCTATCCTATCCTCTATCCTGTCCTATCCTCTATCCTATCCTATCCTCTATCCTATCCTATCCTCTATCCTATCCTATCCTCTATCCTATCCTATCCTCTATCCTACTCTATCCTCTATCCTATCCTCTATAATATCGTATCCTCTATCCTATCCTATCCTCTATCCTATCCTATCCTCTCTCATATCCTATCTTCTATATTATCCTATCCTCTATTTTATCCTATCCTCAATCCTATCCTATCCTCTATCCTATCCTCAATCCTATTTTATCCCATCCTCTGCCCTATCCTATCCTCTATCCTATCCTGTCCTCTATCCTATCCTATCCTCTAGCCTATCCTATCCTCTATCCTATCCTATCCTCTATCCTATCCTATCCTCTATCCTATCCTATCCTCTATCCTATCCAATCCCCTATCCTATCCTTTATCCTATCCTATCCGATCCTCTATCCTATCCTATGCTCTATCCTATCCTATCCTCTATCCTATCCTATCCTCTATCCTATCCTATCCTCTATCCTATCCTATAATCTATCCTATCCTATCCTCTATCGTCTCCTGTCCTCTATCCTATCCAATCCCCTATCCTATCCTCTATCGTCTCCTATCCTCTATCCTATCCATCAGCTATCCTAACCAATCCCCTATCCTATCCTCTATCCTATCCTATCCTATCCGATCCTCTATCCTATCCTATCGTCTATAATATCGTATCCTCTATCATATCCTATACTCTTTCCTATAATATCCTCTACCCTATCCTCTATCCTCTTCTCTATCCTATCCTATATCTTATCCTCTATACTATCCTCTATCCTATCCTATCCACTATCCTATCATATCCTCTATCGTCTCCTGTCCTCTATCCTATCCAATCCCCTATCCTATCCGCTATCGTCTCCTATCATCTATCCTATCCAATCCCCTATCCTAACCCATCCCCTATCCTATCCTCTATCCTATCCTATCCTATCCGATCCTCTATCCTATCCTATCCTCTATCGTATCCTATCCTCTATGCTATCCAATCCGATATTCCTATCTTCTATCCTATCCAATCACCTACCCTATCCAATCCTCTATCCTATCCACTATCCTATCCTATCCTCAATCCTATAATATCATCTTTCCTATTCTATTCTCTATCCTATCCTATCCTCCACCCTATCCTATTTTCAATCCTATCCTATACTGCATCCTATAATATCCTCTATCGTAACCTATCCTCTATCCTATCCAATCCTATATCCTATCCTCTACCCTATCCTATCCTCTATGCTATCCAATCCGATATTCCTATCCTCTATCCTATCCAATCACCTACCCTATACAATCCTCTATCCTATCCACTATCCTATCCTCTATCCTATCCTATCTTCTATCCTATCCTATCCTCTATCCTATCCTATCCTCTATCGTATCCTATCCTCTATGCTATCCAATCCGATATTCCTATCCTCTATCCTATCCAATCACCTACCCTATCCAATCCTCTATCCTGTCCACTATCCTATCCTCTATCCTATCCTATCTTCTATCCTATCCTATCCTCTATCCTATATTATCCTCTATCGTATCCTATCCTCTATCCCATCTTATCCTCTATCCTATCCTATCCTCTATCCTATCCTATAATCTATCCTATCCTATCCTCTATCGTCTCCTGTCCTCTATCCTATCCAATCCCCTATCCTATCCTCTATCGTCTCCTATCCTCTATCCTATCCATCCCCTATCCTAACCAATCCCCTATCCTATCCTCTATCCCATCCTATCCTATCCGATCCTCTATCCTATCCTATCCTCTATAGTATCGTATCCTCTATCATATCCTATACTCTTTCCTATAATATCCTCTATCCTATCCTCTATCCTCTTCTCTATCCTATCCTATATCCTATCCTCTATACTATCCTCTATCCTATCCTATCCTCTATCCTATCCTATCCTCTATCCTATCCTATCCTCTATTGTCTCCTGTCCTCTATCCTATCCAATCCTCTATCCTATCCAATCCCCTATAATATACTCTGACATATCCTATCATATATCCTATCATATCCTCTATCCTATTCTATACTCTATCCTATCCTTTCCGCTATCCTATCCTATCCCCTCGTCTATCCTATCCAATCCCCTATCCTATCCTCTATCTGATCCTATCCTCTATCCTATCCTATCCTCTATCCTATCCTCTATAATATCGTATCCTCTATCCTATCCTATCCTCTATCCTATACTATCATCTATCCTTTGCTATTCTCTATCCTATCCCATCCTCTGCTCTATCCTATACTCTATCCTATCATATCCTCTATCCTATCCTATCCACTATCCTATTCTCTATCCTATCATGTCCTCTATCCTATCCTATCCGATATCCTATCCTCAATCCTATCCTATCCTCTAACCTATCCTATCCTCTATCCTATCCTATCCTCTATCCTATCCTCTATCCTATCCTATCCTTAATCCTATCCTATACTCCATGCTATCCTATCTTCTATATTATCCTATCCTCTATTTTATCCTATCCTCAATCCTATTCTATCCTCTATCCTATCCTATCCTCAATCCTATCCTATCCCATCCTCTGCCCTATCCTATCCTCTATCCTATCCTGTCCTCTAACCTATATCATCCTCTATCTTATCCTATCCTCTATCCTATACTATCCGATATTCTATCCTCAATCCTATCCTATCCTCTAACCTAGCCTATCCTCTATCCTATCCTATCCTCTATCCTATCCTATCCTCTATCCTATCCTATCCTCTATCCTATCCTATCCTCTATCCTATCCTATCCCCTATAATATCATATCCTCTATCCTATCCTATCCTCATTCCTATCCTATCCTATCCTCTGTCCTATAATATCTTCTATCCTATCCTATCCTCTATCCTATCCTATCCTCTATCCTATCCTATCCTCTCTCATATCCTATCTTCTATATTATCCTATCCTCTATTTTATCCTATCCTCAATCCTATCCTATCCTCTATCCTATCGTCAATCCTATTTTATCCCATCCTCTGCCCTATCCTATCCTCTATCCTATCCTGTCCTCTATCCTATCCTATCCTCTAGCCTATCCTATCCTCTATCCTATCCTATCCTCTATCCTATCCTATCCTCTATCCTATCCAATCCCCTATCCTATCCTTTATCCTATCCTATCCGATCCTCTATCCTATCCTATGCTCTATCCTATCCTATCCTCTATCCTATCCTATCCTCTATCCTATCCTATCTTCTATGCTATCCTATCCTCTATCCTATCCTCTATCCTATCCTATCCTCTATCCTGTCCTATCCTCTATCCTATCCTATCCTCTATCCTATCATATCCTCTATCCTATCCTATCCTCTATCCTGTCCTATCCTCTATCCTATCCTATCCTCTATCCTATCCTATCCTCTATCCTATCCTATCCTCTATCCTATCCTATCCTCTATCCTATCCTCTATCCTATCCTATCCTTAATCCTATCCTATTCTCCATGCTATCCTATCGTATCCTGTATGCTATCCCATCCTCTGCCCTATCCTATACTCTATCGTATCATATCCTCTATCCTATCCTATCCACTATCCTATCCTATCCTCTATCCTATCCTCTATAATATCGTATCCTCTATCCTATCATATCCTCCATCCTATCCTATCCACTATCCTATAATACCCTCTATCCTATCCTATCCACTATCCTATAATACCCTCTATCCTATCCTTTCCTCTATCCTACTCTATCCTCTATCCTATCCTCTATAATATCGTATCCTCTATCCTATCCTATCCTCTATCCTATAGTATCATCTATCCTATGCTATTCTCTATCCTATCCCATCCTCTACCCTATCCTATACTCTATCCTATCCTATCCTCTATCCTATCATGTCCTCTATCCTATCCTATCCGATATTCTATCCTCAATCCTATCCTATCCTCTAACCTAGCCTATCCTCTATCCTATCCTATCCTCTATCCTATCCTATCCTCTATCCTATCCTATCCCCTATAATATCATATCCTCTATCCTATCCTATCCTCAATCCTATCCTATCCTATCCTCTGTCCTATAATATCTTCTATCCTATCCTATCCTCTATCCTATCCTATCCTCTATCCTATCCTATCCTCTCTCCTATCCTATCTTCTATATTATCCTATCCTCTATTTTATCCTATCCTCAATCCTATCCTATCCTCTATCCTATCCTCAATCCTATTTTATCCCATCCTCTGCCCTATCCTATCCTCTATCCTATCCTGTCCTCTATCCTATCCTATCCTCTAGCCTATCCTATCCTCTATCCTATCCTATCCTCTATCCTATCCTATCCTCTATCCTATCCTATCCTCTATAAAATACTCTGACATATCGTATCATATATCCTATCATATCCTCTATCCTATTCTATACTCTATCCTATCCTTTCCGCTATCCTATCCTATCCCCTCGTCTATCCTATCCAATCCCCTATCCTATCCTCTATCTGATCCTATCCTCTATCCTATCCAATCCTCTATCCTGTCATGTCCTCTATCCTATCCTATCCTCTATCCTATAATACCCTCTATCCTATCCTGTCCTCTATCCTATTCTATCCTCTATCCTATCCTCTATAATATCGTATCCTCTATCCTATCCTATCCTCTATCCTATACTATCATCTATCCTATGCTATTCTCTATCCTATCCCATCCTCTGCCCTATCCTATACTCTATCCTATCATATCCTCTATCCTATCCTATCCACTATCCTATTCTCTATCCTATCATGTCCTCTATCCTATCCTATCCGATATCCTATCCTCAATCCTATCCTATCCTCTATCTTATCCTATCCTCTATCCTATCCTATCCCCTATAATATCATATCCTCTATTATATCCTATCCTCAATCCTATCCTATCCTATCCTCTGTCCTATAATATCCTCTATCCTATCCTACCCTATATCCTATCCTATCCTCTATCGTATCCTCTATCCTATCCTATCCTCTATCCTATCCTATCCTCTATCCTATCCTATCTTCTATATTATCCTATCCTCTATTTTATCCTATCCTCAATCCAATCCTATCCTCTATCCTATCCTATCCTCAATCCTATCCTATCCTATCCTATCCTCTGTCCTATAATATCTTCTACCCTATCCTACCCTATATCCTATCCTATCATCTATCCTATTCTGTACCCTTTCCTATCGTCAATCCTTTCCTATCCTCTATGCTATCCTATCATCTATCATATCCTCTATCCTATCGTATCCTCTATCCTATCCCATAATCTGCCCTATCCTATACTATATCCTATCATATCCTCTGTCCTATCCTATCCACTATCCTATCCTCTACCCTACCCTATAATATCCTCTATCCTATCCTATACTCTACCCTATCCTATCCTCTATAATATCTTATCCTCTATCCTATCCTCTATTCTATACTATCCGCTATCCTATCCTATTCTCCATTCTATCCTCTATCCTATCCTATCCTCTATCCTATCCTATCCTCTATCCTATCCTATCCTCTATCCTATCCTATCCTCTATCCTATCCTATCCTCTCTTCTACACTATCCTGTATCCTATCCTATTCCCTATCCGATCCTATCCTCTATCCTAGCCTATCATCTATACTATCCTATCCTCTATCCTATCCTATCCTCTATCCTTTCCTATCCTCTATCCTATCCTATTGTCTATCCTATCGTATCCTCAATCCTATCATATCCTCCATCATATCCTATTCTCTATCCTTTCATATCCTTTACCCTACCCTTTCCTCTCTCCTATCCTATCCTCAATCCTATCCTATCCTCTATCCGATCCTATCCTCTATCCTATCTTATCCTCTATAATATCGTATCCTCTATCCAATCCTATCCTCTATCCTATCCTCTACCCTATCCTATTCTCTATCCTGTCCTCTATCCTATCCTATCCTCTATCCTATCCTATCCTCTATCCGATCCCATACCCTATCTTATCCTATCCCCTATAATATCGTATCCTCTATCCTATCCTATCCTCTATAATATAGTATCAGCTATCCTGTCGTATTCTCTATCCTATCCTATCCTCTATCCAATCCTATCCTCTATCGTCTCCTATCCTCTATCCTATCCAATCCCCTATCCTATCCTCTATCCTATCCTAATCTCCATTCTATGCTCTATCGTATCCTATCCTCTATCCTATCCAGTCCCCTATCCTATCCAATCCCCTATATTATTCTCTATCGTATCATATCCTCTATAATATCGTATCCTCTATCATATTCTATCCTTTATCCTATAATATCATCTATCCTATCCTATTCTCTATCCTATCCTATCCTCTATCCAATCCTATCCTCTATCGTCTCCTATCCTCTATCGTCTCCTATCCTCTATCCTATCCTCTAACCTATCCTATTCTCTATCCTGTCCAATATCCTATCCTATCCTCTATCCAATCCTATCCTCTATCCGATCCCATCCTCTATCTTATCCTATCCTCTATAATATCGTATCCTCTATCCTATCCTATCCTCTATCCTATAATATCAGCTATCCTGTCCTATTCTCAATCCTATCCTATCCTCTATCCTATCCTATCCTCTATCGTCTCCTATCCTCTATTCTATCTAATCCCCTATCCTATCCTCTATACTATACTATCCTCTATCCTGTCCTATTCTCCATTCTATCCTCTATCCTATCCTATCCTCTATCCTATCCAATCCCCTATCCTATCCAATCCCCTATCCTATTCTCTATCGTATCCCATCCTCTATAATATCGTATCCTCTATCATATTCCATCCTCTACCCTATAATATCCTCAATCGTATCCTATCCTCTATCCTATCCGATCCTCTACCCTATCCTATCCTCTACCCTACCCTATTCTCTATCCTATCCTATCCTCTATCCTATCCAATCCAATATCCTATCCCCTATCGTCTCCTATCCTCTATCCTATGCTCTAGCCTATCCTATTCTCTATCCTATCCTCTATCGTATCCTATCATCTATCCTATCCTATCCTCTATCCTATCCTATCCTCTATCCTATCCAATCCTCTATCCAATTCTCTATCCGATCCTATCGTCTATCCTATCCTATCCTCTATAATATCGTAACCTTTATCCTATACTATTCTCAATCCTATCCACTCCTTTATACTATAAAATCCTCTATCGTATCCTCTATCCTATCCAATCCCCTATCCTATCCTCTATCCGATCCTATCCTCTATCCTATCCTATCCTCTATCCTATCTAAACCCCTATCCTATCCTATCCTCTATCCTATCCTATCCTATCTATTATTGTATCCTCTATAATATCGTATCCTCCATCCTATCCTATCCTCTTTCCTATCCTATCCTCAATCCTATCGTATCCTCTATAATATCGTATCCTCTATCCTATCCTATCCTCTATCCTATAATATCATCTATCCTATCCTATTCTCTATCCTACCCTATCCTCCATCCTATCCTATCCTCTATCGTCTCCTATCCTCTATCCTATCCCATCCTCTATCCTATCCTTTCTCCTATCCTATCCTATATCCTATCCTATCGACTATCGTCTGCTATATCCTATCCTATCTACTATCCTATCCTATCCTCAATCCTATCCTATCCTCTATCGTCTGCTCTATCCTATCCTATCCACCATCCTATCCTATCCTCTACCCTATCCTATCGATCTATCCTATCCAATCCCCTATCCTATCCTCTATCCTATCCTATCCCATCCTATATCCTATCGTATACTCTATCCTATCCTATCCTCTATCCTATCCTCTACCCTATCCTATTCTCTATCCTGTCCAATATCCTATCCTATCCTCTATCCTATCCTATCCTCTATCCGATCCCATCCTCTATCTTATCCTATCCTCTATAATATCGTATCCTCTATCCTATCCTCTATCCTATAATATCAGCTATCCTGTCCTATTCTCAATCCTATCCTATCCTCTATTGTATCCTATCCTCTATCCTATCCTATCCTCTATCCTATCATATCCTCTATCCTATCCTATCCTCTATCCTATCCTATCCTCTATCCTATCCTATCCTCTATCGAATCCTATCCTCTATCCTATCCTATCCTCTATCCTATCCTATCCTCTATCGTATCCTATCCTCTATCCTATCCTATCCTCTATCCTATCCTATCCTCTATGCTATCCTATCCTCTATCCTATCCTATCCTCTATCCTATCCTATCCTCTATCCTATCCTACGCTCTATCCTACCCTATCCTCTATCCTATCCTATCCTCTATCCTGTCCTATCCTCTATCCTATCCTATCCTCTATCCTATCCTATCCTCTATCCTATCCTATCCTCTATCCTATCCTATCCTCTATCCTATGCTATCCTCTATCCTATCCTATCCTCTATCCTATCCTCTATCCTATCCGATCCTTAATCCTATCCTATTCTCCATGCTATCCTATCGTATCCTGTATCCTATCCCATCCTCTGCCCTATCCTATACTCTATCCTATCATATCCTCTATCCTATCCTATCCACTATCCTATCCTATCCTCTATCCTATCCTCTATAATATCGTATCCTCTATCCTATAATATCAGCTATCCTGTCCTATTCTCAATCCTATCCTATCCTCTATTGTATCCTATCCTCTATCCTATCCTATCCTCTATCCTATCATATCCTCTATCCTATCCTATCCTCTATCCTATCCTATCCTCTATCCTATCCTATCCTCTATCGAATCCTATCCTCTATCCTATCCTATCCTCTATCCTATCCTATCCTCTATCGTATCCTATACTCTATCCTATCCTATCCTCTATCCTATCCTATCCTCTATGCTATCCTATCCTCTATCCTATCCTATCCTCTATCCTATCCTATCCTCTATCCTATCCTATCCTCTATCCTATCCTATCCTCTATCCTATCCTATCCTCTATCCTGTCCTATCCTGTATCCTATCCTATCCTCTATCCTATCCTATCCTCTATCCTATCCTATCCTCTATCCTATCCTATCCTCTATCCTATCCTATCCTCTATCCTATCCTATCCTCTATCCTATCCTCTATCCTATCCGATCCTTAATCCTATCCTATTCTCCATGCTATCCTATCGTATCCTGTATCCTATCCCATCCTCTGCCCTATCCTATACTCTATCCTATCTTATCCTCTATCCTATCCTATCCACTATCCTATCCTCTATCCTATCATGTCCTCTATCCTATCCTATCCGATATTCTATCCTCAATCCTATCCTATCCTCTAACCTAGCCTATCCTCTATCCTATCCTATCCTCTATCCTATCCTATCCTCTATCCTATCCTATCCTCTATCCTATCCTATCCTCTATCCTATCCAATCCCCTATAATATACTCTGACATATCCTATCATATATCCTATCATATCCTCTATCCTATTCTATACTCTATCCTATCCTTTCCGCTATCCTATCCTATCCCCTCGTCTATCCTATCCAATCCCCTATCCTATCCTCTATCTGATCCTATCCTCTATCCTATCCTATCCTCTATCCTGTCATATCCTCTATCCTATCCTATCCTCTATCCTATAATACCCTCTATCCTATCCTTTGCTCTATCCTATTCTATCCTCTATCCTATCCTCTATAATATCGTATCCTCTATCCTATCCTATCCTCTATCCTATACTATCATCTATCCTATGCTATTCTCTATCCTATCCCATCCTCTGCACTATCCTATACTCTATCCTATCATATCCTCTATCCTATCCTATCCACTATTGTATTCTCTATCCTATCATGTCCTCTATCCTATCATATCCGATATCCTATCCTGTATCCTATCCTATCCTATCCTCTATCCTATCCTATCCACTATCCTATCCTATCCTCTATTGTATCCTATCCTCTATCCTATCATATCCTCTATCCTATCCTATCCTCTATCCTATCCTATCCTCTATCCTATCCTATCCTCTATCCTATCCTCTATCCTATAATATCCTTAATCCTATCCTATTCTCCATGCTATCCTATCGTATCCTGTATCCTATCCCATCCTCTGCCCTATCCTATACTCTATCCTATCAAATCCTCTATCCTATCCTATCCACTATCCTATCCTATCCTCTATCCTATCCTCTATAATATCGTATCCTCTATCCTATCCTATACTCTATCCTATCATATCCTCCATCCTATCCTATCCACTATCTTAAAATACCCTCTATCCTATCCTATCCACTATCCTATAATACCCCCTATCCTATCCTTTCCTCTATCCTACTCTATCCTCTATCCTATCCTCTATAATATCGTATCCTCTACCCTATCCTATCCTCTATCCTATAGTATCATCTATCCTATGCTATTCTCTATCCTATCCCATCCTCTGCCCTATCCTATACTCTATCCTATCCTGTCCTCTATCCTATCCTATCCTCTAGCCTATCCTATCCTCTATCCTATCCTATCCTCTATCCTATCCAATCCTCTATCCTATCCAATCCCCTATAATATACTCTGACATATCCTATCATATATCCTATCATATCCTCTATCCTATTCTATACTCTATCCTATCCTTTCCGCTATCCTATCCTATCCCCTCGTCTATCCTATCCAATCCCATATCCTATCCTCTATCTGATCCTATCCTCTATCCTATCCTATCCTCTATCCTATCCTCTATAATATCGTATCCTCTATCCTATCCTATCCTCTATCCTATACTATCATCTATCCTTTGCTATTCTCTATCCTATCCCATCCTCTGCTCTATCCTATACTCTATCCTATCATATCCTCTATCCTATCCTCTATCCTATCCTATCCTTAATCCTATCCTATTCTCCATGCTATCCTATCGTATCCTGTATGCTATCCCATCCTCTGCCCTATCCTATACTCTATCGTATCATATCCTCTATCCTATCCTATCCACTATCCTATCCTATCCTCTATCCTATCCTCTATAATATCGTATCCTCTATCCTATCCTATCCACTATCCTATTCTCTATCCTATCATGTCCTCTATCCTATCCTATCCGATATCCTATCCTCAATCCTATCCTATCCTCTAACCTATCCTATCCTCTATCCTATCCTATCCTCTATCCTATCCTCTATCCTATCCTATCTTCTATATTATCCTATCCTCTATTTTATCCTATCCTCAATCCTATTCTATCCTCTATCCTATCCTATCCTCAATCCTATCCTATCCCATCCTCTGCCCTATCCTATCCTCTATCCTATCCTGTCCTCTAACCTATATCATCCTCTATCTTATCCTTTCCTCTATCCTATACTATCCGATATTCTATCCTCAATCCTATCCTATCCTCTAACCTATCCTATCCCCTATAATATCATATCCTCTATCCTATCCTATCCTCAATCCTATCCTATCCTATCCTCTGTCCTATAATATCTTCTATCCTATCCTATCCTCTATCCTATCCTATCCTCTATCCTATCCTATCCTCTCTCATATCCTATCTTCTATATTATCCTATCCTCTATTTTATCCTATCCTCAATCCTATCCTATCCTCTATCCTATCCTCAATCCTATTTTATCCCATCCTCTGCCCTATCCTATCGTCTATCCTATCCTGTCCTCTATCCTATCCTATCCTCTAGCCTATCCTATCCTCTATCCTATCCTATCCTCTATCCTATCCTATCCTCTATCCTATCCTATCCTCTATCCTATCCAATCCCCTATCCTATCCTTTATCCTATCCTATCCGATCCTCTATCCTATCCTATGCTCTATCCTATCCTATCCTCTATCCTATCCTATCCTCTATCCTATCCTATCTTCTATGCTATCCTATCCTCTATCCTATCCTCTATCCTATCCTATCCTCTATCCTGTCCTATCCTCTATCCTATCCTATCCTCTATCCTATCATATCCTCTATCCTATCCTATCCTCTATCCTGTCCTATCCTCTATCCTATCCTATCCTCTATCCTATCCTATCCTCTATCCTATCCTATCCTCTATCCTATCCTATCCTCTATCCTATAATACCCTCTATCCTATCCTGTCCTCTATCCTATTCTATCCTCTATCCTATCCTCTATAATATCGTATCCTCTATCCTATCCTCTATCCTATCCTATCCTTAATCCTATCCTATTCTCCATGCTATCCTATCGTATCCTGTATGCTATCCCATCCTCTGCCCTATCCTATACTCTATCGTATCATATCCTCTATCCTATCCTATCCACTATCCTATCCTATCCTCTATCCTATCCTCTATAATATCGTATCCTCTATCCTATCATATCCTCCATCCTATCCTATCCACTATCCTATAATACCCTCTATCCTATCCTATCCACTATCCTATAATACCCTCTATCCTATCCTTTCCTCTATCCTACTCTATCCTCTATCCTATCCTCTATAATATCGTATCCTCTATCCTATCCTATCCTCTATCCTATAGTATCATCTATCCTATGCTATTCTCTATCCTATCCCATCCTCTACCCTATCCTATACTCTATCCTATCCTATCCTCTATCCTATCATGTCCTCTATCCTATCCTATCCGATATTCTATCCTCAATCCTATCCTATCCTCTAACCTAGCCTATCCTCTATCCTATCCTATCCTCTATCCTATCCTATCCTCTATCCTATCCTATCCTCTATCCTATCCTATCCCCTATAATATCATATCCTCTATCCTATCCTATCCTCAATCCTATCCTATCCTATCCTCTGTCCTATAATATCTTCTATCCTATCCTATCCTCTATCCTATCCTATCCTCTATCCTATCCTATCCTCTCTCCTATCCTATCTTCTATATTATCCTATCCTCTATTTTATCCTATCCTCAATCCTATCCTATCCTCTATCCTATCCTCAATCCTATTTTATCCCATCCTCTGCCCTATCCTATCCTCTATCCTATCCTGTCCTCTATCCTATCCTATCCTCTAGCCTATCCTATCCTCTATCCTATCCTATCCTCTATCCTATCCTATCCTCTATCCTATCCTATCCTCTATAAAATACTCTGACATATCGTATCATATATCCTATCATATCCTCTATCCTATTCTATACTCTATCCTATCCTTTCCGCTATCCTATCCTATCCCCTCGTCTATCCTATCCAATCCCCTATCCTATCCTCTATCTGATCCTATCCTCTATCCTATCCAATCCTCTATCCTGTCATGTCCTCTATCCTATCCTATCCTCTATCCTATAATACCCTCTATCCTATCCTGTCCTCTATCCTATTCTATCCTCTATCCTATCCTCTATAATATCATATCCTCTATCCTATCCTATCCTCTATCCTATACTATCATCTATCCTATGCTATTCTCTATCCTATCCCATCCTCTGCCCTATCCTATACTCTATCCTATCATATCCTCTATCCTATCCTATCCACTATCCTATTCTCTATCCTATCATGTCCTCTATCCTATCCTATCCGATATCCTATCCTCAATCCTATCCTATCCTCTATCTTATCCTATCCTCTATCCTATCCTATCCCCTATAATATCATATCCTCTATTATATCCTATCCTCAATCCTATCCTATCCTATCCTCTGTCCTATAATATCCTCTATCCTATCCTACCCTATATCCTATCCTATCCTCTATCGTATCCTCTATCCTATCCTATCCTCTATCCTATCCTATCCTCTATCCTATCCTATCTTCTATATTATCCTATCCTCTATTTTATCCTATCCTCAATCCAATCCTATCCTCTATCCTATCCTATCCTCAATCCTATCCTATCCTATCCTATCCTCTGTCCTATAATATCTTCTACCCTATCCTACCCTATATCCTATCCTATCATCTATCCTATTCTGTACCCTTTCCTATCGTCAATCCTATCCTATCCTCTATGCTATCCTATCATCTATCCTATCCTCTATCCTATCGTATCCTCTATCCTATCCCATAATCTGCCCTATCCTATACTATATCCTATCATATCCTCTGTCCTATCCTATCCACTATCCTATCCTCTACCCTACCCTATAATATCCTCTATCCTATCCTATACTCTACCCTATCCTATCCTCTATAATATCTTATCCTCTATCCTATCCTCTATTCTATACTATCCGCTATCCTATCCTATTCTCCATTCTATCCTCTATCCTATCCTATCCTCTATCCTATCCAATCCCCTATCCTACCCAATCCCCAATCCTATTCTCTACCGTATCCTATCCTCTATAATATCGTATCCTCTATCCTATCCTATCCTCTATCCTATCCTATCCTCTATCCTATCCTATCCTCTATCCTATCCTATCCTCTCTTCTACACTATCCTGTATCCTATCCTATTCCCTATCCGATCCTATCCTCTATCCTAGCCTATCATCTATACTATCCTATCCTCTATCCTATCCTATCCTCTATCCTTTCCTATCCTCTATCCTATCCTATTGTCTATCCTATCGTATCCTCAATCCTATCATATCCTCCATCATATCCTATTCTCTATCCTTTCATATCCTTTACCCTACCCTTTCCTCTCTCCTATCCTATCCTCAATCCTATCCTATCCTCTATCCGATCCTATCCTCTATCCTATCTTATCCTCTATAATATCGTATCCTCTATCCAATCCTATCCTCTATCCTATCCTCTACCCTATCCTATTCTCTATCCTGTCCTCTATCCTATCCTATCCTCTATCCTATCCTATCCTCTATCCGATCCCATACCCTATCTTATCCTATCCCCTATAATATCGTATCCTCTATCCTATCCTATCCTCTATCATATAGTATCAGCTATCCTGTCGTATTCTCTATCCTATCCTATCCTCTATCCAATCCTATCCTCTATCGTCTCCTATCCTCTATCCTATCCAATCCCCTATCCTATCCTCTATCCTATCCTAATCTCCATTCTATGCTCTATCGTATCCTATCCTCTATCCTATCCAGTCCCCTATCCTATCCAATCCCCTATATTATTCTCTATCGTATCATATCCTCTATAATATCGTATCCTCTATCATATTCTATCCTTTATCCTATAATATCATCTATCCTATCCTATTCTCTATCCTATCCTATCCTCTATCCAATCCTATCCTCTATCGTCTCCTATCCTCTATCCTATCCTCTAACCTATCCTATTCTCTATCCTGTCCAATATCCTATCCTATCCTCTATCCTATCCTATCCTCTATCCGATCCCATCCTCTATCTTATCCTATCCTCTATAATATCGTATCCTCTATCCTATCCTATCCTCTATCCTATAATATCAGCTATCCTGTCCTATTCTCAATCCTATCCTATCCTCTATCCTATCCTATCCTCTATCGTCTCCTATCCTCTATTCTATCTAATCCCCTATCCTATCCTCTATACTATACTATCCTCTATCCTGTCCTATTCTCCATTCTATCCTCTATCCTATCCTATCCTCTATCCTATCCAATCCCCTATCCTATCCAATCCCCTATCCTATTCTCTATCGTATCCCATCCTCTATAATATCGTATCCTCTATCATATTCCATCCTCTACCCTATAATATCCTCAATCGTATCCTATCCTCTATCCTATCCGATCCTCTACCCTATCCTATCCTCTACCCTACCCTATTCTCTATCCTATCCTATCCTCTATCCTATCCAATCCAATATCCTATCCCCTATCGTCTCCTATCCTCTATCCTATGCTCTAGCCTATCCTATTCTCTATCCTATCCTCTATCGTATCCTATCATCTATCCTATCCTATCCTCTATCCTATCCTATCCTCTATCCTATTTAAACCCCTATCCTATCCTATCCTCTATCCTATCCTATCCTATCTATTATTGTATCCTCTATAATATCGTATCCTCCATCCTATCCTATCCTCTTTCCTATCCTATCCTCAATCCTATCGTATCCTCTATAATATCGTATCCTCTATCCTATCCTATCCTCTATCCTATAATATCATCTATCCTATCCTATTCTCTATCCTACCCTATCCTCCATCCTATCCTATCCTCTATCGTCTCCTATCCTCTATCCTATCCCATCCTCTATCCTATCCTATCCTCTATCCTATCCTATGCTCTATCCTATCCTATCCTCTATCCTATCCTATCCTCTATCCTATCTTATCCTCTATAATATCGTTTCCTCTGTCCTATCCTGTCCTCTATCCTATAATATCATCTATCCTATCCTATCCTCTATCCTATCCTATCCTATCCTCTACCGTCTCCTATCCTGTATACGATCCAATCCCCTATCGTATCCTCTATCCTATCCTATTCTCCATCCTATCCTCTATCCTATCGTATACTCTATCCTATCCAATACTCTATCCTATCCTCTATCCTATCCTATACTCTAACTTATCATATCCTCTATCCTATCTTATCCTCTATAATATTCTATACTCTATCCTATCCTTTCCGCCATCCTATCCTATCCTCTATAATATCGTTTCCTCTGTCCTATCCTGTCCTCTATCCTATAATATCATCTATCCTATCCTATTCTCTATCCTATCCTATCCTATCCTCTATCGTATCCTATCCTCTATCCTATCCAATCCTATATCCTATACTCTATCCTATCCTATCCTCTATCGTATCCTATCCTCTATCCTATCCTATACTCTATCCTATCCTTTCCGCTATCCTATCTTATCCTCTATTCTATCCAATCCTCTGTCCTATCCTATCCTCTATCCCGTCCTATACTCAATCCTATCCTATCCTCTATCCTATCCTATCCTCTATCCTATCCTATAATCTTCTCTATCCTATCCTATCGTCTATAATATCGTATCCTCTGTCCTATCCTTGCTCTATCCTATAACATCATCTATCCTATCCTCTTCTCTATCCTATCCTATACTCTATAATATCGTATCCTGTATCCTATCCTATCCTCTATCGTATCCTATCCTCTATCCTATCCAATCCTATATCCTATACTCTATCCTATCCTTTCCGCTATCCTATCTTATCCTCTATTATATCCTATCCCCCATCCTATCCTATCCTCTTTCCTATAATATCATCTATCCTATCCTATCCTGTATCGTATCCAATCCCCAATCCTATCCTCTATCCTATCCTATCCTCTATCGTATCCTATCCTGTATCCGATCAAATCCCGTATCCTATCCTATTCTCTATCCTATCCTCTATCGTATCGTATCCTCTATCCTATCCAATCCTCTATCCTATCATCTATCCTATCCTCTATCCTATCCAATCCGCTATCCTATCCTCTATCCTATCCTATCCTCTATCCTATCCTATTCTCTATCCTATCCTGTCCTCTATCCTGCAATATCATCTATCCTATCCTATTCTCTATCCTATCCTATCCTATCCTCTACCGTCTCCTATCCTGTACCCGATCCAATCCCCTATCGTATCCTCTATCCTATCCTATTCTCTATCCTATCCTATCCTCTATCCTATCCTATACTCTATCCTATCCTATCCTCTTTCCTATAATATCATCTATCCTATCCTATCCTCTATTGTATCCAATCCCCAATCCTATCCTCTATCCTATCCTATCCTCTATCGTATCCTATCCTGTATCCGATCCAATCCCCTATCCTATCCTATTCTCTATCCTATCCTCTATGGTATCGTATCCTCTATCCTATCCAATCCTCTATCCTATCATCTATCCTATCCTCTATCCTATCATTTATCCTATCCTCTATCCTATCCAATCCGCTATCCTATCCTATCCTCTATCCTATCCTGTCCTCTATCCTGCAATATCATCTATCCTATCCTATTCTCCATCCTATCCTATCCTACCTTCTTCCGTCTCCTATCCTGTATCCGATCCAATCCCCTATCGCATCCTCTATCCTATCATATTCTCTATCCTATCCTCTATCCTATCCTCTATCCTATCCTATCCTCTATCCTATCCTATAATCTTCTCTATCCTATCCTATCGTCTATAATATCGTATCCTCTGTCCTATCCTTGCTCTATCCTATAACATCATCTATCCTATCCTCTTCTCTATCCTATCCTATACTCTATAATATCGTATCCTGTATCCTATCCTATCCTCTATCGTATCCTATCCTCTATCCTATCCAATCCTATATCCTATACTCTATCCTATCCTTTCCGCTATCCTATCTTATCCTCTATTATATCCTATCCCCCATCCTATCCTATCCTCTTTCCTATAATATCATCTATCCTATCCTATCCTGTATCGTATCCAATCCCCAATCCTATCCTCTATCCTATCCTATCCTCTATCGTATCCTATCCTGTATCCGATCAAATCCCGTATCCTATCCTATTCTCTATCCTATCCTCTATCGTATCGTATCCTCTATCCTATCCAATCCTCTATCCTATCATCTATCCTATCCTCTATCCTATCCAATCCGCTATCCTATCCTCTATCCTATCCTATCCTCTATCCTATCCTATTCTCTATCCTATCCTGTCCTCTATCCTGCAATATCATCTATCCTATCCTATTCTCTATCCTATCCTATCCTATCCTCTACCGTCTCCTATCCTGTACCCGATCCAATCCCCTATCGTATCCTCTATCCTATCCTATTCTCTATCCTATCCTATCCTCTATCCTATCCTATACTCTATCCTATCCTATCCTCTTTCCTATAATATCATCTATCCTATCCTATCCTCTATTGTATCCAATCCCCAATCCTATCCTCTATCCTATCCTATCCTCTATCGTATCCTATCCTGTATCCGATCCAATCCCCTATCCTATCCTATTCTCTATCCTATCCTCTATGGTATCGTATCCTCTATCCTATCCAATCCTCTATCCTATCATCTATCCTATCCTCTATCCTATCATTTATCCTATCCTCTATCCTATCCAATCCGCTATCCTATCCTCTATCCTATCCTATCCTCTATCCTATCCTGTCCTCTATCCTGCAATATCATCTATCCTATCCTATTCTCCATCCTATCCTATCCTACCTTCTTCCGTCTCCTATCCTGTATCCGATCCAATCCCCTATCGCATCCTCTATCCTATCATATTCTCTATCCTATCCTCTATCCTATCCTCTATCCTATCCTATCCTCTAACTTATCCTATCCTCTATCCTATCCTATCCTCTATCCTATCCTGTCCTCTATCCTGCAATATCATCTATCCTATCCTATTCTCTATCCTATCCTATCCTATCTTTTTCCGTCTCCTATCCTGTATCCGATCCAATCCCCTATCGCATCCTCTATCCTATTCTATACTCTATCCTATCCTTTCCGCCATCCTACCCTATCGTGTCGTCTATCAAATCCTATCCTCTATCCTATCCAATCCCCTATCCTATACTGTATCATATCCTATCATCTATCGTATCATATCCTCTATCCTATTCTATACTCTATCCTATCCTTTCCGCTATCCTATCCTATCCTCTATCCTATCCAATCCTCTATCCTATCCTATCGTCTATCCTATCCTATCCCCTATCCTATCCTCTATCCGACCCTATCATCTATCCTATCCTATCCTCTATCCTATCCTATCCTCTATCCTATCCTATCCTCTTTCCTATAATATCATCTATCCTATCCTATCCTGTATCGTATCCAATCCCCAATCCTATCCTCTATCCTATCCTATCCTTTATCGTATCCTATCCTGTATCCGATCAAATCCCGTATCCTATCCTATTCTCTATCCTATCCTCTATCGTATCGTATCCTCTATCCTATCCAATCCTCTATCCTATCATCTATCCTATCCTCTATCCTATCCAATCCGCTATCCTATCCTCTATCCTATCCTATCCTCTATCCTATCCTATTCTCTATCCTATCCTGTCCTCTATCCTGCAATATCATCTATCCTATCCTATTCTCTATCCTATCCTATCCTATCCTCTACCGTCTCCTATCCTGTACCCGATCCAATCCCCTATCGTATCCTCTATCCTATCCTATTCTCTATCCTATCCTATCCTCTATCCTATCCTATACTCTATCCTATCCTATCCTCTTTCCTATAATATCATCTATCCTATCCTATCCTCTATTGTATCCAATCCCCAATCCTATCCTCTATCCTATCCTATCCTCTATCGTATCCTATCCTGTATCCGATCCAATCCCCTATCCTATCCTATTCTCTATCCTATCCTCTATCGTATCGTATCCTCTATCCTATCCAATCCTCTATCCTATCATCTATCCTATCCTCTATCCTATCATTTATCCTATCCTCTATCCTATCCAATCCGCTATCCTATCCTCTATCCTATCCTATCCTCTATCCTATCCTGTCCTCTATCCTGCAATATCATCTATCCTATCCTATTCTCTATCCTATCCTATCCTATCTTCTTCCGTCTCCTATCCTGTATCCGATCCAATCCCCTATCGCATCCTCTATCCTATCGTATTCTCTATCCTATCCTCTATCCTATCCTCTATCCTATCCTATCCTCTAACTTATCCTATCCTCTATCCTATCCTATCCTCTATCCTATCCTGTCCTCTATCCTGCAATATCATCTATCCTATCCTATTCTCTATCCTATCCTATCCTATCTTTTTCCGTCTCCTATCCTGTATCCGATCCAATCCCCTATCGCATCCTCTATCCTATTCTATACTCTATCCTATCCTTTCCGCCATCCTACCCTATCGTGTCGTCTATCAAATCCTATCCTCTATCCTATCCAATCCCCTATCCTATACTGTATCATATCCTATCATCTATCGTATCATATCCTCTATCCTATTCTATACTCTATCCTATCCTTTCCGCTATCCTATCCTATCCTCTATCCTATCCAATCCTCTATCCTATCCTATCGTCTATCCTACCCTATCCCCTATCCTATCCTCTATCCGACCCTATCATCTATCCTATCCTATCCTCTATCCTATCCTATCCTCTAGCCTATCCTATCCTCTATCCTATCCTATCCTCTATCCTATCCTATCCTCTATCCTATCCTATCCTCTATCCTATCCTATCCTCTATCCTATCCTATCCTCTATCCTATCCTATCCTCTATCCTATCCTATCCTCTATCCTATCCTATCCTCTATCCTATCCAATCCCCTATAATATACTCTGACATATCCCATCATATATCCTATCATATCCTCTATCCTATTCTATACTCTATCCTATCCTTTCCGCTATCCTATCCTATCCCCTCGTCTATCCTATCCAATCCCCTATCCTATCCTCTATCCTATCCTATCCTCTATCCTATCCTATCCTCTATCGTATCCTATCCTCTATGCTATCCTATCCTCTATCCTATCCTATCCTCTATGCTATCCTATCCTCTATCCTATCCTATCCTCTATCCTATCCTATCCTCTATCCTATCCAATCCTCTATCCTATCCTATCCTCTATCCTATCCTATCCTCTATCCTGTCCTATCCTCTATCCTATCCTATCCTCTATCCTATCCTATCCTCTATCCTATCCTATCCTATCCTCTATCCTATCCTATCCTCTATCCAACCCAGCCTCTATCCTATCCTATCCTGTATCCTATCCTATCCTATCCTCTATCCTATCCTATCCACTATCCTATCCTATCCTCTATTGTATCCTATCCTCTATCCTATCCTATCCTCTATCCTATCGTATCCTCTATCCTATCCTATCCTCTATCCTATCCTATCCTGTATCCTATCCTATCCTATCCTCTATCCTATCCTATCCACTATCCTATCCACTATCCTATCCTATCCTCTATTGTATCCTATCCTCTATCCTATCCTATCCTCTATCCTATCATATCCTCTATCCTATCCTATCCTCTATCCTATCCTATCCTCTATCCTATCCTATCCTTAATCCTATCCTATTCTCCATGCTATCCTATCGTATCCTGTATCCTATCCCATCCTCTGCCCTATCCTATACTCTATCCTATCATATCCTCTATCCTATCATATCCACTATCCTATCCAATCCTCTATCCTATCCTCTATAATATCGTATCCTCTATCCTATCCAATACTCTATCCTATCATATCCTCCATCCTATCCTATCCACTATCCTAAAATACCCTCTATCCTATCCTATCCACTATCCTATAATACCCTCTATCCTATCCTTTCCTCTACCCTACTCTATCCTCTATCCTATCCTCTATAATATCGTATCCTCTATCCTATCCTATCCTCTATCCTATACTATCCTCTATCCCATAATATCATCTCCACTATGCTATCCTCTACCCTATCCTATCCTCTGTCCCACCCTATCCTGTATCCTATCCTCTATCCTATCCTATCCTCTATCCTATCCTATCCTCTATCCTATCATGTCCTCTATCCTATCCTATCCTCTATCCTCTCCTCAATCCTATCCTATCCTCGAACCTATCCTATCCTCTATCCTATCCTATCCTCTATCGTACCCTGTCCTATATCCTATCCAAACCTCTATCCTATCCGCTATCCTTTCCTATCCTCTATCCTATCCTATCCTCAATCCTATCCTATCTTCTATGCTATCCTATCCTCTATCCTATCCTATCCTCTATCCTGTCCTATCCTCTATCCTGTCCTATCCTCTATCCTATCCTATCCACTATCTTATAATATCATCTATCCCATGCTATACTCTACCCTATCCTACCCTATATCCTATCCTCTATCCTATCGTATCCTCTATCCTATCCCATACTCTGCCCTATCCTATACTCTATCCTATCATATCCTCTATCCTATCCTATCCACTATCCTATAATATCCTCTATCCTATACTATCCTCTACCCTATCCTATCCTCTATAATATCTTATCCTCTATCCTATACTATCCTCTACCCCCTAATATCATCTATCCTATGCTATCCTCTACCCTATCCTATCCTCTTTCCTACCCTTTCCTGTATCCTACCCTCTATCCTATCCTATCCTCAATCCTATCCTATCCACTATCTTATAATATCATCTATCCCATGCTATCCTCTACCCTACCCTACCCTATATCCTATCCTCTATCCTATCGTATCCTCTATCCTATCCCATACTCTGCCCTATCCTATACTCTATCCTATCATATCCTCCATCCTATCCTATCCACTATCCTATAATACCCTCTATCCTATCCTATCCACTATCCTATAATACCCTCTATCCTATCCTTTCCTCTATCCTACTCTATCCTCTATCCTATCCTCTATAATATCGTATCCTCTATCCTATCCTATCCTCTATCCTATAGTATCATCTATCCTATGCTATTCTCTATCCTATCCCATCCTCTACCCTATCCTATACTCTATCCTATCTTATCCTCTATCCTATCCTATCCACTATCCTATCCTCTATCCTATCATGTCCTCTATCCTATCCTATCCGATATTCTATCCTCAATCCTATCCTATCCTCTAACCTAGCCTATCCTCTATCCTATCCTATCCTCTATCCTATCCTATCCTCTATCCTATCCTATCCTCTATCCTATCCTATCCTCTATCCTATCCTATCCCCTATAATATCATATCCTCTATCCTATCCTATCCTCAATCCTATCCTATCCTATCCTCTGTCCTATAATATCTTCTATCCTATCCTATCCTCTATCCTATCCTATCCTCTATCCTATCCTATCCTCTCTCCTATCCTATCTTCTATATTATCCTATCCTCTATTTTATCCTATCCTCAATCCTATCCTATCCTCTATCCTATCCTCAATCCTATTCTATCCCATCCTCTGCCCTATCCTATCCTCTATCCTATCCTGTCCTCTATCCTATCCTATCCTCTAGCCTATCCTATCCTCTATCCTATCCTATCCTCTATCCTATCCTATCCTCTATCCTATCCTATCCTCTATCCTATCCAATCCCCTATAATATACTCTGACATATCCTATCATATATCCTATCATATCCTCTATCCTATTCTATACTCTATCCTATCCTTTCCGCTATCCTATCATATCCCCTCGTCTATCCTATCCAATCCCCTATCCTATCCTCTATCTGATCCTATCCTCTATCCTATCCTATCCTCTATCCTGTCATATCCTCTATCCTATCCTATCCTCTATCCTATAATACCCTCTATCCTATCCTTTCCTCTATCCTATTCTATCCTCTATCCTATCCTCTATAATATCGTATCCTCTATCCTATCCTATCCTCTATCCTATACTATCATCTATCCTATGCTATTCTCTATCCTATCCCATCCTCTGCCCTATCCTACACTCTATCCTATCATATCCTCTATCCTATCCTATCCACTATCCTATTCTCTATCCTATCATGTCCTCTATCCTATCCTATCCGATATCCTATCCTCAATCCTATCCTATCCTCTATCTTATCCTATCCTCTATCCTATCCTATCCCCTATAATATCATATCCTCTATCCTATCCTATCCTCAATCCTATCCTATCCTATCCTCTGTCCTATAATATCCTCTATCCTATCCTACCCTATATCCTATCCTATCCTCTATCGTATCCTCTATCCTATCCTATCTTCGATCCTATCCTATCCTCTATCCTATCCTATCTTCTATATTATCCTATACTCTATTTTATCCTATCCTCAATCCTATCCTATCCTCTATCCTATCCTATCCTCAATCCTATCCTATCCTATCCTATCCTCTGTCCTATAATATCTTCTACCCTATCCTACCCTATATCCTATCCTATCCACTATCCTATCCTATCCTCTATTGTATCCTATCCTCTATCCTATCCTATCCTCTATCCTATCATATCCTCTATCCTATCCTATCCTCTATCCTATCCTATCCTCTATCCTATCCTATCCTTAATCCTTTCCTATTCTCCATGCTATCCAATCGTATCCTGTATCCTATCCCATCCTCTGCCCTATCCTATACTCTATCCTATCATATCCTCTATCCTATCCTATCCACTATCCTATCCTATCCTCTATCCTATCCTCTATAATATCGTATCCTCTATCCTATCCTATACTCTATCCTATCATATCCTCCATCCTATCCTATCCACTATCCTAAAATACCCTCTACCCTACTCTATCCTCTATCCTATCCTCTATAATATCGTATCCTCTATCCTATCCTATCCTCTATCCTATACTATCCTCTATCCCATAATATCATCTCCACTATGCTATCCTCTACCCTATCCTATCCTCTGTCCCACCCTATCCTGTATCCTATCCTCTATCCTATCCTATCCTCTATCCTATCCTATCCTCTATCCTATCATGTCCTCTATCCTATCCTATCCTCTATCCTATCCTCAATCCTATCCTATCCTCGAACCTATCCTATCCTCTATCCTATCCTATCCTCTATCGTACCCTGTCCTATATCCTATCCAAACCTCTATCCTATCCGCTATCCTTTCCTATCCTCTATCCTATCCTATCCTCAATCCTATCCTATCTTCTATGCTATCCTATCCTCTATCCTATCCTATCCTCTATCCTGTCCTATCCTCTATCCTGTCCTATCCTCTATCCTATCCTATCCACTATCTTATAATATCATTTATCCCATGCTATCCTCTACCCTATCCTACCCTATATCCTATCCTCTATCCTATCGTATCCTCTATCCTATCCCATACTCTGCCCTATCCTATACTCTATCCTATCATATCCTCTATCCTATCCTATCCACTATCCTATAATATCCTCTATCCTATCCTATCCTCTATCCTATCCAATCCTCTATCCTATCCTATCCTCTATCCTATCCTATCCTCTATCCTGTCCTATCCTCTATCCTATCCTATCCTCTATCCTATCCTATCCTCTATCCTATCCTATCCTATCCTCTATCCTATCCTATCCTCTATCCAACCCAGCCTCTATCCTATCCTATCCTGTATCCTATCCTATCCTATCCTCTATCCTATCCTATCCACTATCCTATCCTATCCTCTATTGTATCCTATCCTCTATCCTATCCTATCCTCTATCCTATCATATCCTCTATCCTATCCTATCCTCTATCCTATCCTATCCTGTATCCTATCCTATCCTATCCTCTATCCTATCCTATCCACTATCCTATCCTATCCTCTATTGTATCCTATCCTCTATCCTATCCTATCCTCTATCCTATCATATCCTCTATCCTATCCTATTCTCTATCCTATCCTATCCTCTATCCTATCCTATCCTTAATCCTATCCTATTCTCCATGCTATCCTATCGTATCCTGTATCCTATCCCATCCTCTGCCCTATCCTATACTCTATCCTATCATATCCTCTATCCTATCATATCCACTATCCTATCCAATCCTCTATCCTATCCTCTATAATATCGTATCCTCTATCCTATCCAATACTCTATCCTATCATATCCTCCATCCTATCCTATCCACTATCCTAAAATACCCTCTATCCTATCCTATCCACTATCCTATAATACCCTCTATCCTATCCTTTCCTCTACCCTACTCTATCCTCTATCCTATCCTCTATAATATCGTATCCTCTATCCTATCCTATCCTCTATCCTATACTATCCTCTATCCCATAATATCATCTCCACTATGCTATCCTCTACCCTATCCTATCCTCTGTCCCACCCTATCCTGTATCCTATCCTCTATCCTATCCTATCCTCTATCCTATCCTATCCTCTATCCTATCCTATCCTCTATCCTATCATGTCCTCTATCCTATCCTATCCTCTATCCTCTCCTCAATCCTATCCTATCCTCGAACCTATCCTATCCTCTATCCTATCCTATCCTCTATCGTACCCTGTCCTATATCCTATCCAAACCTCTATCCTATCCGCTATCCTTTCCTATCCTCTATCCTATCCTATCCTCAATCCTATCCTATCTTCTATGCTATCCTATCCTCTATCCTATCCTATCCTCTATCCTGTCCTATCCTCTATCCTGTCCTATCCTCTATCCTATCCTATCCACTATCTTATAATATCATCTATCCCATGCTATCCTCTACCCTATCCTACCCTATATCCTATCCTCTATCCTATCGTATCCTCTATCCTATCCCATACTCTGCCCTATCCTATACTCTATCCTATCATATCCTCTATCCTATCCTATCCACTATCCTATAATATCCTCTATCCTATACTATCCTCTACCCTATCCTATCCTCTATAATATCTTATCCTCTATCCTATACTATCCTCTACCCCCTAATATCATCTATCCTATGCTATCCTCTACCCTATCCTATCCTCTTTCCTACCCTTTCCTGTATCCTACCCTCTATCCTATCCTATCCTCAATCCTATCCTATCCACTATCTTATAATATCATCTATCCCATGCTATCCTCTACCCTATCCTACCCTATATCCTATCCTCTATCCTATCGTATCCTCTATCCTATCCCATACTCTGCCCTATCCTATACTCTATCCTATCATATCCTCCATCCTATCCTATCCACTATCCTATAATACCCTCTATCCTATCCTATCCACTATCCTATAATACCCTGTATCCTATCCTTTCCTCTATCCTACTCTATCCTCTATCCTATCCTCTATAATATCGTATCCTCTATCCTATCCTATCCTCTATCCTATAGTATCATCTATCCTATGCTATTCTCTATCCTATCCCATCCTCTACCCTATCCTATACTCTATCCTATCTTATCCTCTATCCTATCCTATCCACTATCCTATCCTCTATCCTATCATGTCCTCTATCCTATCCTATCCGATATTCTATCCTCAATCCTATCCTATCCTCTAACCTAGCCTATCCTCTATCCTATCCTATCCTCTATCCTATCCTATCCTCTATCCTATCCTATCCTCTATCCTATCCTATCCTCTATCCTATCCTATCCCCTATAATATCATATCCTCTATCCTATCCTATCCTCAATCCTATCCTATCCTATCCTCTGTCCTATAATATCTTCTATCCTATCCTATCCTCTATCCTATCCTATCCTCTATCCTATCCTATCCTCTCTCCTATCCTATCTTCTATATTATCCTATCCTCTATTTTATCCTATCCTCAATCCTATCCTATCCTCTATCCTATCCTCAATCCTATTCTATCCCATCCTCTGCCCTATCCTATCCTCTATCCTATCCTGTCCTCTATCCTATCCTATCCTCTATCCTATCCTATCCTCTATCCTATCCTATCCTCTATCCTATCCAATCCCCTATAATATACTCTGACATATCCTATCATATATCCTATCATATCCTCTATCCTATTCTATACTCTATCCTATCCTTTTCGCTATCCTATCCTATCCCCTCGTCTATCCTATCCAATCCCCTATCCTATCCTCTATCTGATCCTATCCTCTATCCTATCCTATCCTCTATCCTGTCATATCCTCTATCCTATCCTATCCTCTATCCTATAATACCCTCTATCCTATCCTTTCCTCTATCCTATTCTATCCTCTATCCTATCCTCTATAATATCGTATCCTCTATCCTATCCTATCCTCTATCCTATACTATCATCTATCCTATGCTATTCTCTATCCTATCCCATCCTCTGCCCTATCCTACACTCTATCCTATCATATCCTCTATCCTATCCTATCCACTATCCTATTCTCTATCCTATCATGTCCTCTATCCTATCCTATCCGATATCCTATCCTCAATCCTATCCTATCCTCTATCTTATCCTATCCTCTATCCTATCCTATCCCCTATAATATCATATCCTCTATCCTATCCTATCCTCAATCCTATCCTATCCTATCCTCTGTCCTATAATATCCTCTATCCTATCCTACCCTATATCCTATCCTATCCTCTATCGTATCCTCTATCCTATCCTATCCTCTATCCTATCCTATCCTCTATCCTATCCTATCTTCTATATTATCCTATACTCTATTTTATCCTATCCTCAATCCTATCCTATCCTCTATCCTATCCTATCCTCAATCCTATCCTATCCTATCCTATCCTCTGTCCTATAATATCTTCTACCCTATCCTACCCTATATCCTATCCTATCATCTATCCTATTCTGTACCCTTTCCTATCGTCAATCCTATCCTATCCTCTATGCTATCCTATCATCTATCCTATCCTCTATCCTATCGTATCCTCTATCCTATCCCATACTCTGCCCTATCCTATACTCTATCCTATCATATCCTCTATCCTATCCTATCCACTATCCTATCCTCTACCCTACCCTATAATATCCTGTATCCTATCCTATACTCTACCCTATCCTATCCTCTATAATATCATATCCTCTACCCTATACTATCCTCTATCCCATAATATCATCTCCACTATGCTATCCTCTACCCTATCCTATCCTCTGCCCCACCCTATCCTGTATCCTATCCTCTATCCTATCCTATCCTCTATCCTATCATGTCCTCTATCCTATCCTATCCTCTATCCTATCCTATCCTCTATCCTATCCTATCCTCTATCCTATCCAATCCGCTATCCTATTCTCTATCCGATCCTATCGTCTATCCTATCCTATCCTCTAAAATATCGTATCCTTTATCCTATCCTATCCTCTATCCGATCCAATCCCCTATCCTATCATCTATAATATCGTATCATCTATCATATTCTATCCTCTATACAATATTAACATCTATCCTATCCTATTCACTATCCTATCGTATCCTCTTTCCTATCCTATCATCTATCCTATCCTATCCTCTATTATATCCTATCCTCTATCCTATCCTATCCTCTATCGTCTGCTCTATCCTATCCTATCCACTATCCTATCGTATCCTCTTTCCTATCCTATCATCTATCCTATCCTATCCTCTATTATATCCTATCCTCTATCCTATCCTATCCTCTATCGTCTGCTCTATCCTATCCTATCCACTATACTATCCTATCCTCTATCCTATCCTATACCCTATGCTATCCTATCCTCTATCCTATCCTATCCTCTATCCTATCCAATGCCCTATCCTATTCTCTATCCGATCCTATCGTCTATCCTATCCTATCCTCTATCCTATCCAATCCTCTATCCTATCCTCTATCCTATCCTATCCCATCCAATATCCTATCCTATCCTCTATCCTATCCTATACTCTATCCTATATTATGGTCTATAATATCGTATCCTCTATCCTATCCAATCCACCATCCTATCCTCTAGCCTATCCTATTCTCTATCCTATCCTCTATCGTCTCCTACACTCTATCCTATCCCATTTTCTATCCTATCCTATCGTATCCTCTATCCTATCCTATCCTCTATCCTATCCTATCCTCTATCCTATCCTATCCGCTTTCCTATCCTATCCTCTATCCTATACTATTCTCTAACCTATCCTATCCTCTATCCTATCCTATCCTCTATCCTATCCACTATCGTCTCCTATCCTCTATCCTATCCTCTAGCCTATCCTATTCTCTACCCTGTCCTCTATCCTATCCTATCCTATATCATATCCTATCCTCTATCCTATCCAATCCTCTATCCTATCCGATCCTCTATCCTATCCTATCCTCTATCATATCCAATCCCCTATCCTATCCTCTATCCTATCCTATCCTATCGTATACTCTATCCTATCCTATCCTCTATCCTATCCTCTATCCTATCCTATCCCATCCGCTATCCTATCCTATCCTCTATCCTATACTATTCTCTAACCTATCCTATCCTCTATTATATCCTATCCTCAATCCTATCCTATCCTCTATCGTCTGCTCTATCCTATCCTATCCACCATCCTATCCTATCCTCTACCCTATCCTATCCTCTATCCTATCCAATCCCCTATCCTATCCTCTATCCTATCCTATCCCATCCTATATCCTATCGTATACTCTATCCTATCCTATCCTCTATCCTATCCTCTACCCTATCCTATTCTCTATCCTGTCCAATATCCTATCCTATCCTCTATCCTATCCTATCCTCTATCCGATCCCATCCTCTATCTTATCCTATCCTCTATAATATCGTATCCTCTATCCTATCCTATCCTCTATCCTATAATATCAGCTATCCTGTCCTATTCTCAATCCTATCCTATCCTCTATCCTATCCTATCCTCTATCCTATCCTATCCTCTATTCTATCCTATCCTCTATCCTATCCTATCCTCTATCCTATCCTCTATACTATACTATCCGCTATCCTATCCTATTCTGCATTCTATCCTCTATCCTATCCTATCCTCTATCCTATCCAATCCCCTATCCTACCCAATCCCCAATCGTATTCTCTACCGTATCCTATCCTCTATAATATCGTATCCTCTATCCTATCCTATCCTCTATCCTATCCTATCCTCTATCCTATCCTATCCTCTCTTCTACACTATCCTGTATCCTATCCTATTCCCTATCCGATCCTATCCTCTATCCTAGCCTATCATCTATACTATCCTATCCTCTATCCTATCCTATCCTCTATCCTATCCTCTATACTATACTATCCGCTATCCTATCCTATTCTCCATTCTATCCTCTATCCTATCCTATCCTCTATCCTATCCAATCCCCTATCCTACCCAATCCCCAATCCTATTCTTTACCGTATCCTATCCTCTATAATATCGTATCCTCTATCCTATCCTATCCTCTATCCTATCCTATCCTCTATCCTATCCTATCCTCTCTTCTACACTATCCTGTATCCTATCCTATTCCCTATCCGATCCTATTCTCTATCCTAGCCTATCATCTATACTATCCTATCCTCTATCCTATCCTATCCTCTATCCTTTCCTATCCTCTATCCTATCCTATTGTCTATCCTATCGTATCCTCAATCCTATCATATCCTTTACCCTACCCTTTCCTCTCTCCTATCCTATCC
The DNA here is from genome assembly GCF_050948215.1 of Halictus rubicundus. Lineage (NCBI taxonomy): Eukaryota > Metazoa > Arthropoda > Insecta > Hymenoptera > Halictidae > Halictus > Halictus rubicundus. The sequence continues at coordinate 290,147 of NW_027488789.1, forward strand.
TCAATCCTATCCTATCCTCTATCCGATCCTATCCTCTATCCTATCTTATCCTCTATAATATCGTATCCTCTATCCAATCCTATCCTCTATCCTATCCTCTACCCTATCCTATTCTCTATCCTATCCTCTATCCTATCCAATCCCCTATCCTATCCTCTATCCTATCCTAATCTCCATTCTATCCTCTATCGTATCCTATCCTCTATCCTATCCAGTCCCCTATCCTATCCAATCCCCTATCCTATTCTCTATCGTATCATATCCTCTATAATATCGTATCCTCTATCATATTCTATCCTTTATCCTATAATATCATCTATCCTATCCTACTCTCTATCCTATCCTATCCTCTATCCAATCCTATCCTCTATCGTCTCCTATCCTCTATCGTCTCCTATCCTCTATCCTATCCTCTACCCTATCCTATTCTCTATCCTGTCCAATATCCTATCCTATCCTCTATCCTATCCTATCCTCTATCCGATCCCATCCTCTATCTTATCCTATCCTCTATAATATCGTATCCTCTATCCTATCCTATCCTGTATCCTATAATATCAGCTATCCTGCCCTATTCTCAATCCTATCCTATCCTCTATCCTATCCTATCCTCTATCGTCTCCTATCCTCTATTCTATCCAATCCCCTATCCTATCCTCTATCCTATCCTATCCTCTATCCTATCCAATCCCCTATCCTATCCAATCCCCTATCCTATTCTCTATCGTATCCCATCCTCTATAACATCGTATCCTCTATCATATTCTATCCTCTATCCTATAATATCCTCAATCGTATCCTATCCTCTATCCTATCCGATCCTCTACCCTATCCTATCCTCTACCCTAACCTATTCTCTATATTATCCTATCCTCTATCCTATCCAATCCAATTTCCTATCCCCTATCGTCTCCTATCCTCTATCCTATCCTCTAGCCTATCCTATTCTCTATCCTATCCTCTATCGTATCCTATCATCTATCCTATCCTATCCTCTATCCTATCCTATCCTCTATCCTATCCAATCCTCTATCCAATTCTCTATCCGATCCTATCGTCTATCCTATCCTATCCTCTATAATATCGTAACCTTTATCCTATACTATTCTCAATCCTATCCACTCCTTTATACTATAAAATCCTCTATCGTATCCTCTATCCTATCCAATCCCCTATCCTATCCTCTATCCGATCCTATCCTCTATCCTATCCTATCCTCTATCCTATCTTAACCCCTATCCTATCCTATCCTCTATCCTATCCTATCCTATCTATTATTGTATCCTCTATAATATCGTATCCTCCATCCTATCCAATCCTCTTTCCTATCCTATCCTCAATCCTATCGTATCCTCTATAATATCGTATCCTCTATCCTATCCTATCCTGTATCCTATAATATCATCCATCCTATCCTATTCTCTATCCTACCCTATCCTCCATCCTATCCTATCCTCTATCGTCTCCTATCCTCTATCCTATCCCATCCTCTATCCTATCCTTTCTCCTATCCTATCCTATATCCTATCCTATCGACTATCGTCTGCTATATCCTATCCTATCTACTATCCTATCCTATCCTCTATCCTATCCTATCCTCTATCCGATCCCATCCTCTATCTTATCCTATCCTCTATAATATCGTATCCTCTATCCTATCCTCTATCCTATAATATCAGCTATCCTGTCCTATTCTCAATCCTATCCTATCCTCTATCCTATCCTATCCTCTATCCTATCCAATCCTCTATCCTATTATTAATCCTATTCTGTATCCAATCCTATCCTATTTCGCCTCCTATCCTCTATCCTATCCAATCCCCTATCCTATCCTCTATCCTATCCTTTCCCCTATCCTATCCTTTCCTCTATCCTAACCTATCCTCTAGAAGATCGTATCCTCTATCGTATCCAATCCTCTATCCTATCCGAGCCTCTAACCTATCCTATTCTTCATCCTATCCTATCCTCTATACTAGCGTATCCTCTATCTTATCCAATCCTCGATCCTATCCTCTATCGTATCCTATCCTCTATCCTATCCTATCCTCTATCCTATTCTATCCTCTATCCTATCCTATCCTCTATCCTATCCTATCCTCTATCCTATCGTATCCTCTATCTTATCATATCCTCTATCCTATCCTATTATCTATCCTATCTTCCATTCCATTCTATCCTCTATCCTATCCAATCAGCTATCCTATCCTCTATCCTATCCTATACTCTATCCTATCCTGTTCTCTATCCTATAATATAATCTATCCTATCCTATTCTCTAACCTATCCTATCCTATCCTCTACAGTCTCCTATCCTGTATCCGATCCAATCCCCTATCGTATCCTCTATCCTATCCTATTCTCTATCCTATCCTCTATCCTATCGTATCCTCTATCCTATAAAATCCTCTATCCTATCCTCTATCCTATCCTATCCTCTAACTTATCCTATTCTCTATCCTATCTTATCCTCTATCCTTTTCTATCCTCTATCCTATCCTATCCTCTATCCTTTTCTATCCTCTATCCTATCCTATCCATTATCGTCTCCTGTCCTCTATCCTATCCAATCCCCGATCCTATCCTCATATCGTATCATCTGTCCTATCCTTACTCTATCCTACAATATCATCTATCCTATCCTATTCTTTATCCTATCCTATCGTATCCTCTATCCTATCCTATCCTCTATCCTATCCTATTCTTCATCCTATCCTATCCTCTATACTAGCGTATCCTCTATCTTATCCAATCCTCGATCCTATCCTCTATCGTATCCTATCCTCTATCCTATCCTATCCTCTATCCTATTCTATCCTCTATCCTATCCTATCCTCTATCCTATCCTATCCTCTATCCTATCCTATCCTCTATCCTATCGTATCCTCTATCCTATAAAATCCTCTATCCTATCCTCTATCCTATCCTATCCTCTAACGTATCCTATTCTCTATCCTATCTTATCCTCTATCCTATTCTATACTCTATCCTATCCTTTCCGCCATCCTATCCTATCCTGTCCTCTATCGAATCCTATCCTCTATCCTATCCAATCCCCTATCCTATCCTTATCTGATACTATCCTCTATCCTATCCTATCCTCTATAATATCGTTTCCTCTGTCCCATCCTGTCCTATATCCTACAATATCATCTATCCTATCCTATTCTCCATTCTGTCCTATCCTATCCTCTATCGTATCCTATCCTCTATCCTATCCAATCCGATATCCTATTCTCTATCCTATCCTATCCTCTATCGTATCCTATCCTCTATCCTATCCTATCCTCTATCCTTTTCTATCCTCTATCCTATCCTATCCTCTATCCTTTTCTATCCTCTATCCTATCCTATCCTTTATCGTCTCCTGTCCTCTATCCTATCCAATCCCCGATCCTATCCTCTATCCTAACCTTTCCGCTATGCTATCCTATCCTCTATAATATCGTATCCTCTGTCCTATCCTTACTCTATCCTACAATATCATCTATCCTATCCTATTCTTTATCCTATCCTATACTCTATCCTATCCTTTCCGCTATCCTATCTTATCCTCTATCCGATCCTATCCTCTTTCCTATAATATCATCTATCCTATCCTATCCTCTATCGTATCCAATCCCCAATCCTATCCTCTATCCTATCCTATCCTCTATCGTCTCCTATCCTGTATCCTATCGAATCCTCTATCCTATCCTCTATCCTATCCTCTATGCTATCCTATCCTCTACCCTCTCCTATCCTCTATCCTATCCAATCCTCTATCCTACCGTTTCCGCTATGCTATCCTATCCTGTATAATATCGTATCCTCTGTCCTATCCTTCCTCCATCCTAAAATATCATCTATCCTATCCTATTCTCTATCCTATCCTATCGTATCCTCTATCGTATCGTATCCTCAATCCTATCCTATCCTCTATCCTATCCAATCCCCTATCCTATCCTCTATCCTATCCTATCCTCTATCCTATCCTATCCTCTATCCTATCCTATCCTCTATCCTATCCTATCCTCTATCCTATCCTATCCTCTATCCTATCCTATCCTCTATCCTATCCCATCCTATTCCCTATCCGATCCTATCCTCTATCCTAGCCTATCATCTATACTATCCTATCCTCTATCCTATCCTATACCCTATGCTATCCTATCCTCTATCCTATCCTATCCTCTATCCTATCCAATGCCCTATCCTATTCTCTATCCGATCCTATCGTCTATCCTATCCTATCCTCTATCCTATCCAATCCTCTATCGTATCCTCTATCCTATCCTATCCCATCCAATATCCTATCCTATCCTCTATCCTATCCTATGGTCTATAATATCGTATCCTCTATCCTATCCAATCCACCATCCTATCCTCTAGCCTATCCTATTCTCTATCCTATCCTCTATCGTCTCCTACACTCTATCCTATCCCATTTTCTATCCTATCCTATCCTATCCTCTATCCTATCCTATCCTCTATCCTATCCTATCCTCTATCCTATCCTATCCGCTATCCTATCCTATCCTCTATCCTATACTATTCTCTAACCTATCCTATCCTCGATCCTATCCTATCCTCTATCCTATCCTATCCTCTATCCTATCCACTATCGTCTCCTATCCTCTATCCTATCCTCTAGCCTATCCTATTCTCTATCCTGTCCTCTATCCTATCCTATCCTATCCTATATCATATCCTATCCTCTATCCTATCCAATCCTCTATCCTATCCGATCCTCTATCCTATCCTATCCTCTATAATATCGTATCCTCTATCATATTCTATCCTCTATCCTATAATATCATCTATCCTATCCTATTCTCTATCCTATCCTAACCTCTATCCAATCCTATCCTCTATCGTCTCCTATCCTCTATCGTCTCCTATCCTCTATCCTATCCTCTACCCTATCCTATTCTCTATCCTGTCCAATATCCTATCCTATCCTCTATCCTATCCTATCCTCTATCCGATCCCATCCTCTATCTTATCCTATCCTCTATAATATCGTATCCTCTATCCTATCCTATCCTCTATCCTATAATATCAGCTATCCTGTCCTATTCTCTATCCTATCCTATCCTCTATCCAATCCTATCCTCTATCGTCTCCTATCCTCTATCGTCTCCTATCCTCTATCCTATCCTCTACCCTATCCTATCCTCTATCCTATCTAAACACCTATCCTATCCTATCCTCTATCCTATCCTATCCTATCTATTATTGTATCCTCTATAATATCGTATCCTCCATCCTATCCTATCCTCTTTCCTATCCTATCCTCAATCCTATCGTATCCTCTATAATATCGTATCCTCTATCCTATCCTATCCTCTATCCTATAATATCATCTATCCTATCCTATTCTCTATCCTACCCTATCCTCCATCCTATCCTATCCTCTATCCTATCCCATCCTCTATCCTATCCTTTCTCCTATCCTATCCTATATCCTATCCTATCGACTATCGTCTGCTATATCCTATCCTATCTACTATCCTATCCTATCCTCAATCCTATCCTATCCTCTATCGTCTGCTCTATCCTATCCTATCCACCATCTTATCCTATCCTCTACCCTATCCTATCCTCTATCCTATCCAATCCCCTATCCTATCCTCTATCCTATCCTATCCCATCCTATATCCTATCCTATACTCTATCCTATCCTATCCTCTATCCTATCCTATCATCTATCCTATCCTATCCTCTATCCTATCCTATACTCTATACTATCCAATGCCCTATCCTATTCTCTATCCGATCCTATCGTCTATCCTATCCTATCCAATGCCCTATCCTATTCTCTATACGATCCTATCGTCTATCCTATCCTATCCTCTATTATATCGTATCTTCTATCCTATCCTATCCTCTATCCTATAGTATCATCTATCCTATCCTATTCTCAATTCTATCCTCTATCCTATCCTATCCTCTATCCTACCCAATTCCCTATCCTATCCTCTATCGTCTCCTATCCTCTATCCTATCCTATCCGATCCTCTATGCTATCCTATCCTCTATAATATCGTATCCTCTATCATATCCTATCCTCTTTCCTATCCAATCCTCTATCCTATCCGATCCTCTATCCTATCCTATCCTCTATAATATCGTTTCCTCTATCATATCCTATCCTCTTTCCTATAATATTATCTATCCTATTATATTATCTATCCTATCCTCTTCTCTATCGTATCCTATCCTCTATCCTATCCAATCCCCTATCCTATCCTCTATCCTATCCTAATCTCCATTCTATCCTCTATCCTATCGTATCCTCTATCCTATCCAATCCCCTATCCTATCCAATCCCCTATCCTATTCTCTATCGTATCATATCCTCTATAATATCGTATCCTCTATCATATTCTATCCTCTATCCTATAATATCCTCTATCCTATCCTATCCTCTACCCTATCCTGTCATCTATCGTCTCCTGTCCTCTATCCTATCAAATCCACCAGCCTATCCTCTAGCCTACCCTATTCTCTATCCTATCCTCTATCGTCTCCTACACTCTATCCTATCCCATTTTCTATCCTATCCTATCCTATCCTCTATCCTATCCTATCCTCTATCCTATCCAATCCTCTATCCTATCCGATCCTCTATCCTATCCTATCCTCTATAATATCGTTTCCTCTATCATATCCTATCCTCTTTCCTATAATATTATCTATCCTATTATATTATCTATCCTATCCTCCTCTCTATCGTATCCTATCCTCTATCCTATCCTATCCTCTATCGTCTCCTATTCTCTATCCTATCCAATCCCCTATCCTATCCTGTTTCCTATTCTATCCTCTATCCTATCCAATCCCCTATCCTCTATCCTATGATATCCTCTATAATATCGTATCCTCTATCCTATCCTATCCTCTATACTATTGTATCATCTATCCTATCCTATTCTCTATCCTATCCTTTCCTCTATCCTACACTATTCTCTACCCTATCCTATCCTCTATCCTATCCTATCCTCTATCATCTCCTGTCCTCTATCCTATCCAATCCCCTATCCTATCCTCTATCGTCTCCTATCCTCTATCTTATACTCTACCCTATCCTATTCTCTATCCTGCCCTCTATCCTATCCTATCCTCTATCCTATCCTATCCTCTATCCCATCCTATCCGCTATCCTATCCTATCCTCTATCCTATACTATTCTCTAACCTATCCTATCCTCTATCCTATCCTATCCTCTATCCTATCCTATCCTCTATCCTATCCTATCCTCTATCCTATCCTATCCTCTATCCTATCCACTATCGTCTCCTATCCTCTATCCTATCCTCTAGCCTATCCTATTCTCTATCCTATTCTCTATGCTATCCTATCCTCTATCCTATCCTATCCTCTATCCTATCCTATCCTCTATCCTATCCTATCCTCTATCCTATCCTATCCTCTATCCTATCCTATCCTCTATCCTATCCAATCCGCTATCCTATTCTCTATCCGATCCTATCGTCTATCCTATCCTATCCTCTATAATATCGTATCCTTTATCCTATCCTATCCTCTATCCGATCCAATCCCCTATCCTATCATCTATAATATCGTATCCTCTATCATATTCTATCCTATATACAATATTAACATCTATCCTATCCAATTCACTATCCTATCGTATCCTCTTTCCTATCCTATCATCTATCCTATCCTATCCTCTTTTATATCCTATCCTCTATCCTATCCTATCCTCTATCGTCTGCTCTATCCTATCCTATCCACTATCCTATCGTATCCTCTTTCCTATCCTATCATCTATCCTATCCTCTATCCTATCCTATCCTCTATCGTCTGCTCTATCCTATCCTATCCACTATACTATCCTATCCTCTATCCTATCCTATACCCTATGCTATCCTATCCTCTATCCTATCCTATCCGCTATCCTATCCTATTCACTATACTATCCTATCCTCTATCCTATCCTATCCTCTATCCTATCCTATCTTCTATCCTATCCACTATCGTCTCCTATCCTCTATCCTATCCTCTAGCCTATCCTATTCTCTATCCTATTCTCTATCCTATCCTATCCTCTATCCTATCCTATCCTCTATCCTATCCTATCCTCTATCCTATCCAATCCGCTATCCTATTCTCTATCCGATCCTATCGTCTATCCTATCCTATCCTCTATAATATCGTATCCTTTATCCTATCCTATCCTCTATCCGATCCAATCCCCTATCCTATCATCTATAATATCGTATCCTCTATCATATTCTATCCTATATACAATATTAACATCTATCCTATCCAATTCACTATCCTATCGTATCCTCTTTCCTATCCTATCATCTATCCTATCCTATCCTCTTTTATATCCTATCCTCTATCCTATCCTATCCTCTATCGTCTGCTCTATCCTATCCTATCCACTATCCTATCGTATCCTCTTTCCTATCCTATCATCTATCCTATCCTCTATCCTATCCTATCCTCTATCGTCTGCTCTATCCTATCCTATCCACTATACTATCCTATCCTCTATCCTATCCTATACCCTATGCTATCCTATCCTCTATCCTATCCTATCCGCTATCCTATCCTATTCACTATACTATCCTATCCTCTATCCTATCCTATCCTCTATCCTATCCTATCTTCTATCCTATCCACTATCGTCTCCTATCCTCTATCCTATCCTCTAGCCTATCCTATTCTCTATCCTATTCTCTATCCTATCCTATCCTCTATCCTATCCTATCCTCTATCCTATCCTATCCTCTATCCTATCCAATCCGCTATCCTATTCTCTATCCGATCCTATCGTCTATCCTATCCTATCCTCTATAATATCGTATCCTTTATCCTATCCTATCCTCTATCCGATCCAGTCCCCTATCCTATCATCTATAATATCGTATCCTCTATCATATTCTATCCTCTATACAATATTAACATCTATCCTATCCTATTCACTATCCTATCGTATCCTCTTTCCTATCCTATCATCTATCCTATCCTATCCTCTATTATATCCTATCCTCTATCCTATCCTATCCTCTATCGTCTGCTCTATCCTATCCTATCCACTATCCTATCGTATCCTCTTACATATCCTGTCATCTATCCTATCCTATCCTCTATTATATCCTATCCTCTATCCTATCCTATCCTCTATCGTCTGCTCTATCCTATCCCATCCACTATACTATCCTATCCTCTATCCTATCCTATACCCTATGCTATCCTAACCTCTATCCTATCCTATCCTCTATCCTATCCAATCCCCTATCCTATCCTCTATACTATACTATCCTCTATCCTGTCCTATTCTCCATTCTATCCTCTATCCTATCCTATCCTCTATCCTATCCTATCCTCTATCCTATCCTATCCTCTATCCTATCCTATCCTCTATCCTATCCTATCCTCTATCCTATCCTATCCTCTATCCTATCCTATCCTCTATCCTATCCTATCCTCTATCCTATCCTATCCTCTATCCTATCCTATCCTCTATCCTATCCTATCCTCTATCCTATCCTATCCTCTATCCTATCCTATCCTCTATCCTATCCTATCCTCTATCCTATCCTATCCTCTATCCTATCCTATCCTCTATCCTATCCTATCCTCTATCCTATCCTATCCTCTATCCTATCCTATCCTCTATCCTATCCTATCCTCTATCCTATCCTATCCTCTATCCTATCCTATCCTCTATCCTATCCTATCCTCTATCCGATCCAATCCTCTATCCTATCCGATCCTCTATCCTATCCTATCCTCTATCCTATCGTATCCTCTATCCTACCATATCCTCTATCCAATCCTATTCTCTATCCTATCCTATCCTCTATCCTATCCTATTCTCTAACCTATCCTATCCT